>NC_057806.1:10626678-10632578 GCF_018294505.1 Triticum aestivum | reverse complement strand
CTTAACGAGATCTTGGTATTTGATCTGAGTCTGGCTACTGGCCTATACGCACTAACCATCTACGCGGGAGTAGTTATGGGTATCCCGGCGTCGTGGTATCAGCCGAAGCACTTCAGACGTCAGCGACGGAGCGGCGCGCGCCGGATTGGAACGTAAGCCTGCTCTTGTATTAAGGGGGCTAGTTCTGCTTCCGGCCGCCCACGCAACGTGCAGGTGTGCTATGGGCGATGGGCCCAGACCCCTGTGCGCTTAGGTTTAGACCGGCATGCTGGCCTCTCTGTTTTGCCTAGGTGGGGCTGCGACGTGTTGATCTTCCGCGGCCGGGCATGACCCAGGAAAGTGTGTCCGGCCAAATGGGATCAAGCGTGTTGGGTTATGTGGTGCACCCCTGCAGGGAAGTTAATCTATTCGAATAGCCGTGATCTTCGATAACAGGACGACTTGGAGTTGTACCTTGACCTTATGACAACTAGAACCGGATACTTAATAAAACACACCCTTCCAAGTTCCACAGACAACCCGGTGATCGCTTTTCTACAGGGCGACGAGGAGAGGATCGCCGAGTAGGTTTATGCTATGCGATGCTACTTGGAGATGCTACTTGGAGATGCTACTTGGAGGACGTCAATCTACTCTCTTCTACATGTTGCAAGACGGAGGCTGCCAGAAGCGTAGTCTTCGACAGGATTAGCTATCCCCCTTTTATTCTGGCATTCTGCAGTTTAGTCCACCGATATGGCCCTTTACACATATACCCATGCATATGTAGTGTAGCTCCTTGCTTGCGAGTACTTTGGATGAGTACTCACGGTTGCTTTGCTCCCTCTTTTCCCTCGTTTTCCTCTTCTTCTCGGATGCCGCAACCAGACGTTGGAGCCCAGGATCCAGATGCCACCTTCGGCTACGACGACTACTACTCTGGAGTTGCCTACTACTACGTGCAGCCCGCTGGCGACGACCAGGAGTAGTTTAGGAGGATCCCAGGCAGGAGGCCTGCGCCTCTTTCGATCTGTATCCCAGTTTGTGCTAGCCTTCTTAAGGCAAACTTGTTTAACTTATGTCTGTACTCAGATATTGTTACTTCCGCTGACTCGTCTATGATCGAGCACTTGTATTCGAGCCCTCGAGGCCCCTGGCTTGTATTATGATGCTTGTATGACTTATTTATGTTTTAGAGTTGTGTTGTGATATCTTCCCGTGAGTCCCTGATCTTGATTGTACACGTTTGCGTGCATGATTAGTGTACGATTAAATTGGGGGTGTCACAAGTTGGTATCAGAGCCGACTGCCTGTAGGAATCCCCCTTCCACACTCCTTGGCCGAAGTCGAGTCTAGACATTGCAAAAACTTTTACTAACATGGCTGTGTGCCTTATGGGCCCACGTCGCCATTGGGTGGTATTAGGATCTTTTACTCCTCGACCTTTACTCTGGGATTCTGAACTCTCTTCTATTCGGGTTAAACGATTTTTACTAAATTCTAACTTTTAGGTTCTCGAAAATACTTTCTACCGGAGGGGCCCTTCAGTCTGGATGATCACCGATTGCACCAGAAGATTTCGGAGATACTCTTTGATATTCTCTCGAGACTTTGTGCCCATCGCTTTTGCTATTCCCGACCACCGATAAATCCGTATGGAAAACTACTTACACTTGCCATTCATACAATCATCCCCTATTGATCTTGTTATTACAAGATACCCCGAAGTTTTCTCTATTGTTCCGAGAATACTTTGTGCCTACTGCCTAGCAGTTCTTTGCCACATGAATACCCCTTCAAATAATTTCTCGCACTTATTGAGTATCCACTCATCCCCAGTTGATTCATGTATTTCACAAAAGTCTTCAAAATACCATTCGATCTTCCGAAAATCCTCAGCAACCTATTGCTCTGGAATTTCTTGTTTGCTTTCATTATGATTAATCCCATAAGTATAGAAACCTTATTAACATTCCTTGTCATTATCATTTTGAGTCTGTTGACTCAATATGTTGCGAATACACGCAATCATCATTGATCCTTATAAATTACCTTTCCGGCTGAGCTTCCATTCTTTTAACTGGAATTGGTTCTCGACCAATCCAATTGCCATTGATTGTACCCTAGGGCTATTCAACTTATCCATCCCTAATCAGAGCATTGCTTCTGATCCCTTGATTTGGAGATCATAATTCCTTTGCATTTGACAATTGAGTTAGTCAGTTGTTTCTATAAACTAATCTCCTTGCATTCTTTCCTCCTCTGGTTGAGTACCGATGCTCACATCAGGTACCTTGTGGACCACCAGATCCTTTGTTGGATTTTATCTGACAACGCCCTTCATATTCAATAACCTTGTGAGCCTTTTCTCTGATACATAATGCCTTTGGTAAATTGTATCGTCTGCTTCCTCAACCATGCTCTGCCTTCGAGCTTGAGTTAATTACTTCTAAAGGTTCTGGTATATGATTCTAAGATGCCCCGATGGGTTGAACCTATGCCTTCCTTAATATGTGTGAACTCGAAAGTTTTCACGAGTCGTACTCTTCTTGTATTTTGCCAGATAAAATTTCAACGCTATAACTTCATAAAAAGCGAGAAGTGAATGAAAGGGTATGCATTGGAGAAGTGGGAGTCGACCTTGAACTCTGAGTTCATGCCCATGGACCTGATGTGGAACTTATCATGGTAGCTTCTTGCCAAATATTTACTCATTCGAGTAATTCTTTCAGTGTTATTAAATTGGACCCCTTGTAGTTATGGTTTCGACCATATTGTTCTTCTTTGTTCCCATTTCTCGGGCAAGTTTAAACATTTGTCTTCTGCGGATTAATACCCCAGTCCAACCTTTACTTTGATCTTGTGTCGAGTATTACCCCCCTGGTATCTCAAGATTATCATGGAACTGCATAACTTCTTATGAGTTCTTCATCAAGTGCTACCTTCCCACTGATTCCAATTTTTCACGGGCTCTGAGTTATTGAACACTCAAAGACACCGATAACTGAACCGAGTCCGCACTGCGGTTCAACAACTCTTCGGTAAGCTTCTATAAGTACGAGTTTGTACCCGATCACATCATTCCTAGCCTGTTTGGCTATATCATTGTCGTGATGATTTTAACTGTGCTACCCGGTCCTTCTTCACGGAGCACAATTTTCGACGATGAACTAACCTTACGTCGATCCTCATCGTCGTATCACTTCGCCTTGAACAATAAGCTTGGTTTCGAGTTTGTGCGTACCCTTGGTTCCGATAACCTTTCACTTCATCATTACTTTGACTTGTTGACGTCGCCGATCGATTACATCTTCATGAACTCTCGCGACAAAGGTGTCGTGATCATCAACATTCTGAGCTCATCCAGGATATCAATTGAATTCATGATGAGAAATACCATCCTTGCCCTCGATGAATTGTATTATCATCGACCACTTTATTGCCTTCCCACCAACACAAGCTTGTTCATGCTTGGTGTTATACCTTGAGTTCCTTGCTATCCAGCAATTGTTCTTCTTTACCTTGGAGTATTACCATCCTTTATGTCAAGAATGTTCCGAGATTTGTTCCACCTCTTGAGAATTCTTGACGTAGAAATACTTCTCACCATCACCATTCTTTCTTGGTCCCCGTGTTAATTCCAACAAGTGAACAGTGTTGTTTGGATTCTTTCCTTCTAGCAACCCTATTTTTTTTAGTTAATGGTCGAAAGTTCATTCTTAGGCTATTGATTATTGAATCACCATTCTGACATTGGTCGTGCAACCCAACCCATATTTCGGGCGCACCTTTCAACCAATGTTTAATTGTGTATGTTTTCCTCGAGCATACTTCCTTATATCATTTGATCTGACAAATGTTATCTCCTTGTTCACTTAATTGTGGAAATCCATCTTTTGGGAATCTCGGTGACTTGCCGTTGAGTTCACCAGACACCTCCTTGTCCTCTCCTTGGATTAATGATGAACTATTGCTTCAGAAACCCGCTCCCATAGTTCATTTCTCGAGGATCTTGCAATGTCATTTCGACGATTTGTGTTGCACCTTTTTCCTCTCGGACCCCCTGAGTCTGAGGTTTCATGACACCAATTGGATATGAATCTCGGTCAGATATGATGGTTGGGGACAACTTTCCAAGAGTTATGATGTTGATCCTTTGATGACCCGGTAACATGATGTCGTGCCTAGCACCCCCCCCCGGCTGGAGGACCTATCATTATAGATTCCTTTTCAGCAAGGTTATCCATTCATCCATGAGGAAATTGTAAGACTTATTCTACAAGTTATTCCTGATGGATCCTTCGTGTTTTCCAAAGTCTGATCTTCACTTGATGACCATGTCAATGCTATCTCGAAGCATGTCTATGGTACTCCGAATTTCAACAAGACCCTTTGAAGCCCAATGCTAAATGTTTCTTGCTCAATTACCCAAACACCGTTGTATGGGCAATGTCATGAAAATTCTCTCCCCTACCTAAAGAGTTTTCTACATTATATCCTGACATGGATATCATGCTCTGATTGTCCTTGGGAAGGATATACCCTTCAAATATGTGTTTAAAACATAATTTCCTTTCCATTGTTCTGTTTAATCTGATGATCATATTTTCCTTCCATTGTTGGTTTAACCTTTCTTGTGATCTATATGATCTGAGCAGTAATATTCTCCTGCTTATGTAAACTCCTCGTTGTACAATTCTGTCAGTAAGACCCTGTTACTTTTGTTGATGACATTCCGGTAACCACCGATGGACGAGAACTTTGCCTACTGGTCCGCCTCGTTCAACGAGCAGGAAAATGGTTCTCTTCGTCCCTCGCCCTTGGTACCGACATTGTTGCCGACATAACTGACATGCTACTCTCTGACATGCCTTGCTATCGTGATCGTACAAGATGTTAGCCCCCCTTTCTACTTTTAACCCACATGATGGGCCCATAACCCACAGGTCCCAGGAACGAAACCTGACTCTTCTGTACAACCTGTTGTCAAAGTTATTCCTCGTGCTTGACTTTGTATGTAATTCACGGGCCACTTGCCTGTTGATCTATTCTGGTATCGGACACAATACTTATTCCCGTTGCTCAGAACCCCTTTCACACTCTGCTTCAGGCAATGAACGATTGCCTATCCGCTTGAAACTTCTTATTGCACCGTCTTACTTTGCTCTCGATATGTGTAATTTGTTCAACTCGAGAGATACTCATATGTTCATTCTTAGGATACCCCCAGATGAATTTCCCTTATAACATCCTATCATTGTAGAGCTGCCCCTTACCTATTCGTAAGTACGATGGAGTTCCCCGAAGAAAGGACGACAACTTCATCATGATGCCTTACAATAAAGAATTGAAGACATCAACGAAAGGCATTAACTTCTTCGAGAAGATCCGTTAGAATTTTGTAACTAGATCTCCCCCCCTTTCTCTACCTCTTAAATCTCGGGACGAGATTTCTTGTAGAGGAGGAGAATTGTGACGCCCGGATAATTAAGCTACAGTAACCCTCTACAAGTGATGCCGCGTCACCTAGATTACTGTGACAAATCTCGCGTTAGTTCGAAACCGATTCAAATTCGAATTCAAAATCAAGTCAAACATTAAAGGTTTTCTGATATTAAAACTAAAATGTTCGGGTGGTTCCAAATAATTCATAAGTAATTATGGTGGAGGAACCACACTTTTATAAAAGGCATAAATACTCTAAAATGTTTTGAATAGTAGCAAAAACAATTAGTTGAATTCCTTGTACAATAAGTAAAATATTAAACTATTTTATTTAGTTACCCAAATTAATGTGGCAGTAGTATGTATAAGCAATACCAATTTAGGAACCATTGGTGTATTTTGTAAAACTAAAATAAAAGAAAACTACACATAAAATAGAAAAGAAAAGTAAAAAGAAAAGGCAAAGCGAAAAAAAA
>NC_057806.1:10624946-10625353 GCF_018294505.1 Triticum aestivum | reverse complement strand
AATTAGAAAATAATAATAATAAATAAATAAATAATGAAATTAATTAATTAACTAATTAATTCTGATTAAATTAACCAATTAAAATTAATTAACCTAATGATTAATTAACTTAATTAACTACTGTTAATTAGCTAATTAGTTAGTATGACACTGGGGCCCACCCCCTTAATTAATTATGATTAGTTTAATTAACCTGTTAATTAAAATGTGTCACTGACCAGTCAGGTTGACCAGTCAACTCTGTTGACTGCTGATGTCAGCATGACATCATGCTGATGTCATTAATTCATTTTTGAATTAATTAAATAATTAATTAAATTCCAGAAGTTAATAAAATCTTTAGAAAATCATATCTTTTAATCCGCAACTCGGATTAAAAAACTTTCTACATGAAAGTTGCTCAGAAC
>NC_057806.1:10616694-10618975 GCF_018294505.1 Triticum aestivum | reverse complement strand
CCAATGTTTAATTGTGTATGTTTTCCTCGAGCATACTTCCTTATATCATTTGATCTGACAAATGTTATCTCCTTGTTCACTTAATTGTGGAAATCCATCTTTTGGGAATCTCGGTGACTTGCCGTTGAGTTCACCAGACACCTCCTTGTCCTCTCCTTGGATTAATGATGAACTATTGCTTCAGAAACCCGCTCCCATAGTTCATTTCTCGAGGATCTTGCAATGTCATTTCGACGATTTGTGTTGCACCTTTTTCCTCTCGGACCCCCTGAGTCTGAGGTTTCATGACACCAATTGGATATGAATCTCGGTCAGATATGATGGTTGGGGACAACTTTCCAAGAGTTATGATGTTGATCCTTTGATGACCCGGTAACATGATGTCGTGCCTAGCACCCCCCCCCCCGGCTGGAGGACCTATCATTATAGATTCCTTTTCAGCAAGGTTATCCATTCATCCATGAGGAAATTGTAAGACTTATTCTACAAGTTATTCCTGATGGATCCTTCGTGTTTTCCAAAGTCTGATCTTCACCTGATGACCATGTCAATGCTATCTCGAAGCATGTCTATGGTACTCCGAATTTCAACAAGACCCTTTGAAGCCCAATGCTAAATGTTTCTTGCTCAATTACCCAAACACCGTTGTATGGGCAATGTCATGAAAATTCTCTCCCCTACCTAAAGAGTTTTCTACATTATATCCTGACATGGATATCATGCTCTAATTGTCCTTGGGAAGGATATACCCTTCAAATATGTGTTTAAAACATAATTTCCTTTCCATTGTTCTGTTTAATCTGATGATCATATTTTCCTTCCATTGTTGGTTTAACCTTTCTTGTGATCTATATGATCTGAGCAGTAATATTCTCCTGCTTATGTAAACTCCTCGTTGTACAATTCTGTCAGTAAGACCCTGTTACTTTTGTTGATGACATTCCGGTAACCACCGATGGACGAGAACTTTGCCTACTGGTCCGCCTCGTTCAACGAGCAGGAAAATGGTTCTCTTCGTCCCTCGCCCTTGGTACCGACATTGTTGCCGACATAACTGACATGCCTTGCTATCGTGATCGTACAAGATGTTAGCCCCCCTTTCTACTTTTAACCCACATGATGGGCCCATAACCCACAGGTCCCAGGAACGAAACCTGACTCTCCTGTACAACCTGTTGTCAAAGTTATTCCTCGTGCTTGACTTTGTATGTAATTCACGGGCCACTTGCCTGTTGATCTATTCTGGTATCGGACACAATACTTATTCCCGTTGCTCAGAACCCCTTTCGCACTCTGCTTCAGGCAATGAACGATTGCCTATCCGCTTGAAACTTCTTATTGCACCGTCTTACTTTGCTCTCGATATGTGTAATTTGTTCAACTCGAGAGATACTCATATGTTCATTCTTAGGATACCCCCAGATGAATTTTCCTTATAACATCCTATCATTGTAGAGCTGCCCCTTACCTATTCGTAAGTACGATGGAGTTCCCCGAAGAAAGGACGACAACTTCATCATGATGCCTTACAATAAAGAATTGAAGACATCAACGAAAGGCATTAACTTCTTCGAGAAGATCCGTTAGAATTTTGTAACTAGATCTCCCCCCCTTTCTCTACCTCTTAAATCTCGGGACGAGATTTCTTGTAGAGGAGGAGAATTGTGACGCCCGGATAATTAAGCTACAGTAACCCTCTACAAGTGATACCGCGTCACCTAGATTACTGTGACAAATCTCGCGTTAGTTCGAAACCGATTCAAATTCGAATTCAAAATCAAGTCAAACATTAAAGGTTTTCTGATATTAAAACTAAAATGTTCGGGTGGTTCCAAATAATTCATAAGTAATTATGGTGGAGGAACCACACTTTTATAAAAGGCATAAATACTCTAAAATGTTTTGAATAGTAGCAAAAACAATTAGTTGAATTCCTTGTACAATAAGTAAAATATTAAACTATTTTATTTAGTTACCCAAATTAATGTGGCAGTAGTATGTATAAGCAATACCAATTTAGGAACCATTGGTGTATTTTGTAAAACTAAAATAAAAGAAAACTACACATAAAATAGAAAAGAAAAGTAAAAAGAAAAGGCAAAGCGAAAAAAAAAGGAAAGAGAGAAGGCCCCCCCCCCACTGGGCTTCGGCCCAGCAGGCCGGCCCAGTCGACCACCGGCCCAGCCGGCCACTCCCCATATCCTCACTCCACCCCGAAACCCTAACCGAACCAACCCCCCTCCCCCCTCACTCCCTCGTCTCTCCCTCTCCCCCCGATCCA
>NC_057806.1:10448475-10615529 GCF_018294505.1 Triticum aestivum | reverse complement strand
AATTAGAAAATAATAATAATAAATAAATAAATAATGAAATTAATTAATTAACTAATTAATTCTGATTAAATTAACCAATTAAAATTAATTAACCTAATGATTAATTAACTTAATTAACTACTGTTAATTAGCTAATTAGTTAGTATGACACTGGGGCCCACCCCCTTAATTAATTATGATTAGTTTAATTAACCTGTTAATTAAAATGTGTCACTGACCAGTCAGGTTGACCAGTCAACTCTGTTGACTGCTGATGTCAGCATGACATCATGCTGATGTCATTAATTCATTTTTGAATTAATTAAATAATTAATTAAATTCCAGAAGTTAATAAAATCTTTAGAAAATCATATCTTTTAATCCGCAACTCGGATTAAAAAACTTTCTACATGAAAGTTGCTCAGAACGACGAGACGAATCCGGATACGCGGTCCGTTCGTCTGCCACACACCCCTAACCTATCGAACCCGCAACTTTCCCCCTCCGGCTCCTCTGCCCGAAAACACAAAACACCGGGAATACTTTCCCGGGGGTTTTCCCCCCTTCACCGGTATCACCTACTACCGCGTTAGGGCACACCGAACACCACGTATTGCCTTGATATATTTTGTGGTGCTTTGTTTGCTCTGTATTCATTATTTCTCCCCCCTCTTCTCTCCGGTAGACTACGAGACCGACGCTGCTGCTGACCAGTTCGACTACGGAGTTGACGACCCCTCTCTCTTGCCAGAGCAACCAGGCAAGCCCCCCCTTTGATCACCAGATATCGCCTACTCTTCTCTATACTGCTTGCATTAGAGTAGTGTAGCATGTTACTGCTTTCCGTTAATCCTATTCTGATGCATAGCCTGTCATTGCTGCTACAGTCATTGATACCTTACCCGCAATCCTAAATGCTTAGTATAGGATGCTAGTGTTCCATCAGTGACCCTACACTCTTGTCCGTCTGCCATGCTATACTACTGGGCTGTGATCACTTCGGGAGGTGATCATGGGCATATACTATATACTTTACACTGTTACATTACTGGTGATACTGTTTGGAGATGGGGGCTGAAGGGGCAGGTGGCTCCATCCAGGTAGTGGTGGGCCTAAGTTCCCGACGGCCCCCGACTGTTACTTTGTGGCGGAGCGACAGGGCAGGTTGAGACCACCTACGAGACAGGTGGGCCTGGCCTTGTTCGGCATTCGCGGATACTTAACACGCTTAACGAGATCTTGGTATTTGATCTGAGTCTGGCTACTGGCCTATACGCACTAACCATCTACGCGGGAGTAGTTATGGGTATCCCGGCGTCGTGGTATCAGCCGAAGCACTTCAGACGTCAGCGACGGAGCGGCGCGCGCCGGATTGGAACGTAAGCCTGCTCTTGTATTAAGGGGGCTAGTTCTGCTTCCGGCCGCCCACGCAACGTGCAGGTGTGCTATGGGCGATGGGCCCAGACCCCTGTGCGCTTAGGTTTAGACCGGCGTGCTGGCCTCTCTGTTTTGCCTAGGTGGGGCTGCGACGTGTTGATCTTCCGCGGCCGGGCATGACCCAGGAAAGTGTGTCCGGCCAAATGGGATCAAGCGTGTTGGGGAATGTGGTGCACCCCTGCAGGGAAGTTAATCTATTCGAATAGCCGTGATCTTCGGTAACAGGACGACTTGGAGTTGTACCTTGACCTTATGACAACTAGAACCGGATACTTAATAAAACACACCCTTCCAAGTTCCACAGACAACCCGGTGATCGCTTTTCTACAGGGCGACGAGGAGAGGATCGCCGGGTAGGTTTATGCTATGCGATGCTACTTGGAGATGCTACTTGGAGATGCTACTTGGAGGACGTCAATCTACTCTCTTCTACATGCTGCAAGACGGAGGCTGCCAGAAGCGTAGTCTTCGACAGGATTAGCTATCCCCCTTTTATTCTGGCATTCTGCAGTTCAGTCCACCGATATGGCCCTTTACACATATACCCATGCATATGTAGTGTAGCTCCTTGCTTGCGAGTACTTTGGATGAGTACTCACGGTTGCTTTGCTCCCTCTTTTCCCTCGTTTTCCTCTTCTTCTCGGATGCCGCAACCAGACGTTGGAGCCCAGGATCCAGATGCCACCTTCGGCTATGACGACTACTACTCTGGAGTTGCCTACTACTACGTGCAGCCCGCTGGCGACGACCAGGAGTAGTTTAGGAGGATCCCAGGCAGGAGGCCTGCGCCTCTTTCGATCTGTATCCCAGTTTGTGCTAGCCTTCTTAAGGCAAACTTGTTTAACTTATGTCTGTACTCAGATATTGTTACTTCCGCTGACTCGTCTATGATCGAGCACTTGTATTCGAGCCCTCGAGGCCCCTGGCTTGTATTATGATGCTTGTATGACTTATTTATGTTTTAGAGTTGTGTTGTGATATCTTCCCGTGAGTCCCTGATCTTGATCGTACACGTTTGCGTGCATGATTAGTGTACGATTAAATTGGGGGCGTCACATTAGCTCTGTCTCGACCAGCCACAACGTCTCTTGTTCTAGGCAATTCTTCTATTTTCCATGCTTTTTTAGTTGTAATAACACCATGGCAGGCTGGCGCCGCTCTTCGTGTGTGCCCTTGCAAAGGTTAGTCGATGGAGAGAAGAGAGAGATCACAGACCTGGGAGCCACCAGTAAGTGAGTCAACGGTTATGCACGTGTTGATGAGGCACTCCCTCTACTCTACTCAACGTAATACTATATAAAATCAAGTTATGGGACAAAGCCAACAACCGTTGTTGTTTCAGGCTATGGACTTATGCTTTATAGTATAGGTTCCCAGTTCGAATCTCGTCTTGCATATTTGTTAGTTTTAGGTCCAAATTTGATTAATGACAAGTGGGACCCCCGTGTGTTGTTCCGATATTTTAGTGTAGGATGGTTTGTTTGAACAAACACTTTGCGCGGTTAGACAAGTAGAGTTACACATATTTTGCAAGTTTACGAACAAAAATGACAGCGGCATAGAATATCACATCCACCCTGCAGCTTAGATGCTATGGTGATACGAGTTTTTACACCGTTGGAAGTGAGATCCAATGGCTTGGGAGTAGTCTTTGTAATTATGCGCAATTTCCAAACTCTCCAAAGGTTTTTTTGCAAATAAAACATTCAGGCCTCGTGTGTGCCCCTGCATCTTGGATCCAACGGCTCCCCGTTGCTCATATTAGGTGCTCCACGTAGCTTAATTACCCGCTACGGTGATATGAGCATCTAGGTCGTATGATTAGTGATCAGATGGCACATGCATAGTACTTGTACTTTCTGCGTAATTCCCAAACTCTCTCAGCCGTACATTGCAAAAACATTCAAACCTCCTACTGTGGGCCATTAGATCTCCGTGAACTCGTATCACCATAGAATCTACGGTGCGGGAGCACCTCATATTCTCCCGTGTGAGAAAACATAAGGTGCTCTCACTGTAGCTTCGAGGTCGTTTGATATGCGATCCAATGGCATCTGAGCAGTCTTTGTGCTTGTACTCAGTGGCCGAACTCTTTGGGGGCTCACAAATCCAACGGATCCGAAGATCTTGTATCACCAAAGCATCTAAGGTGTGGTAGCACATGATATTCTTACATACAGGAGAATATGATGTCCTCCTTCATCTTAGATGCTACAGTGATACGAGCTTTGGGGTCGTTGGATATGGGATCCAAGGGCATCTGATTAGTTTTTGTACAAATTGTGTGCAATTCTGAAACTCATCAAGGTTTCCTGTAAAAATATTAAGACATCATGTGAGCTGCTATATCTCAGATCTACAAGCTCCAAGCAACTCGTATCGGCATATAGAATCTAAGGTATGGGGGCACATGATATTCTCCCGGGGAGGAGGGGTGCAGGGTGCACAACCAATCGGTGGTTGGGAGGGTAGGGACAAATATAATCTAAACAACTCTAAACAGAGATTCACAATTTTATCTAAGGTCGAGGGGTTGACCCCCGACAATCATAGCTCCGCCTAATTAAACACAACATTTGCATGTACTGTAGTACTAGACTTAATATTCATTTTTCAGTTTCATGTTCATTTTAAATATTGAATTGAGGACCATGCATGTCTTATATTTTACTCCCTTCGTTCCTAAATATTAGTCTTTTTAGAATTTCAAATGGACTAGCACATACGAATGTATATAGACATATTTTAGGGTGTAGATTCACTCATTTTGCTCCGTATGTAGTCACTTGTTGAAATCTCTAAAAGACTAATATTTAGGAACAGAAGGAGTATTTTTGAATTTGTGTCATACATGCATGGTTTGGAAAAATAGATGCACTATACTTATTGGATTGTTGTTGTGTTCGTGTGTGTGTGTGGTCATATGCTTGATACATACAAAGTTTTCTCACCTCCATATTGTTCATCTTTTAAATTTGAATTTGCATTGAAAAACTTACTAGGGATACCATTAAATGTGAAATCCAAGTTGAGATCACTATATCACAAACTCACTCTAATTCAACAACTCGTCATAAATCAATTACCACGTTGAGATTAGTATTTGCAAGGAAAATATGGGCATTGTAATACACATAGATTCGTTCAGCAATTTAAAAGGTTCCTTTTGTATTCTCGAATGGTAGGACCCAACGGCATACTAGCCAGACCTTGGCTCGTGTTGATCCTAAAAAATAAAAAATAAAAAAACCAGGCTCGTGTCCTTCTGGTGGCATGCGTGGTACGTACATTAGGCAACCCCAACTAGTCGAGCCTCCGCGTTTCGAGTCAAAATATCTGGCGGCCAGAATTCCAGCACTAGGAAATTCCCCTCATGTCCCCGGTCCATAATGACTACCGATGAACAATGGAGGGATGCTTTAGTAACTAGAGAACGTTACCTACCTTGTCGAGAACGGTTCAATTCCCTCGGTCGCCGCTCGCCAAGGTCACCCGTCAACTGCATTGCCTAGTACTACTACTACTACTACTACTACTACTACTACTACTACTACTACTACTACTACTACTACTACTACTACTACACCAAGATGAGCACAGAATTGAGCCCGTTTGTTCATGCCTAGTACTTTTGTTAATATATCAGGCAATGCACTAGTAGGAGGGATTATCCTTTTACTCTGCATATATAACATGTCAAAGTATAACTAAGCAAAATGTTTGACCAAATCCTTTCTTAAGAAATACAATAGGACAGATGTATGGCTTGAAAATTTATTGCATGATGCAGGTTATGATATTGTTTCGAAACCTGGATCTTAAATTTCAGAAAATCCAAAAGTGACCATATATTCTTGAAACTGAGCATGGTCACGTGATATGGCACAAATATTACTTCGCAATTTTTTTCTTCAATTTGAGACAAGCTGCTTATGACAAGTTGCACAAATGAAGAGCGAAGGTATTTTGGAACAAAGACCTGTCATGTCAAGGCGAACGATTTCATTATTGAAACCGTGGGCGTTTATGTGCCACCACGAGTCCCACTTCTCATTCGCAGGTGCCGTCCGAGCAAGCTTGTGAGTTGACGGGAAGCGTGCGAGTAGACCGCTGCGCCGAGTGACAGGGAGGCGTGCGAGCAGACCGGTGTGCAGGCTCACCGGGAGGCGAGCCCTTTGACCAGGCTTCGCCACCCACCTTCGTCCCAACTGCTCCCACTTTTAATGTCGTCGGCGCCGCAGTTTAAAATCAACCCCGCACTACCCGGTATCGCTACAATCTTCTCTCCTCCTCTCCGATTCTCCTGTCGTCTACCTCCAACCAGCCTGACCTAAACGTACGCCATGCCGCATCACGATGGTCTACCCTTAGTATTCCAGTTTCTTGAGGAAGACACCCAGCCAGAGTCTCAAGAACATAAGGCGCTTTGGGACAAGCTTGAACTGTCCTTGGGGGAAGATGTCGCGCCTGTCCCCGCTCCCGTTTCCCCGATTGCGCCAGGGCCCATCCCCGTGGAAATGATGGGTTGGGAGCCGCACATTGTCGCTGAGCTTGATGGCACGGGGTTCCACGAGGTCCCCGCCGACTTTCACGCGCCCGTGCACCTGCCCGCGCATGCGCCTGCACGTGCACTGACGTGCGCGCCCGTGCCGGTGCCCGTGCACAAGAATGTATCCGCCACGCCGTTGACAGCGCTTGTCCCCGCGCGGGTGCCAGTGCCCCCCTCGGCGGCATGGATGGCCACCGTCGACCGCTTCCTTGCACCAATGCCAGTCGCCTCCTCCTGCCAGTTGACTCGCTCCGAAGTCCAGAACATTTTGGCCTTCCTTGAAGCTAGGCTAACGTTCAGGAGTACGCCAACAACGGCGCAAGGCGTTGCCGTCGCCGTCGATCAGTGGCCCGACGACACACAGAGCACAGCAGAGTAGCCACTTCCCACCGCAAGATGCCCCTGCTGCCGCCGCGTAATCTAAACTTTCCATGAAAAACGTTCGGATTGCCATGCTTAAAATCGGAACGTTTATCATTTCCATTTATTTTAGATCGATTGTCGTATAATTTAAAGTCGGAGTCAGACTGAGCGAAATCTATGATTTGATCGATTGAATGTTCTGCTAGAGCCGTATCAAATTAAATATAAAACGTCATCAAGTCACATGTATTCATTGTCATCCAACGACCTAGACTGCTTCAATGTCGAGCGCTCAACACGTTTAGCGTGCAGTTAATTTCATGCCAAAATAGTGCTAATCACATAATATATAACACGCAAATAATATCCTACTTAATATCCGCATGCACTTAATATACTTCCAAATTAGCGTGCATTGCACGTACACACTGACTAGTGCTGCTAGTACGTGAAACTGATGTCATAACTTGTGAACGCGTCCAGATATGGTCAACGGCAACATCGCCCGCGAGTTCTTCGTGTCTGCCCGTGCGTCTAAATGGAGAAGGGGAGGAGAGAGAGAGCACACATGGAACCCACCAGTAAGTGAAGGCGAATAGTACTAAAAATAATATTACATGTTATCCATTAAATAGGTTGTGGTAATATAAAAATATTATGTGAACAAAGGGAGATACAACAAACATTGTTGTTCTACGTATGTTGCCTATTGACGTGCGGCTTGAAGGCCCTGGTCGCATGTTCGATCCTCGTCCTTTATTTTTTTTAATTTGTATATGGGTCCAAATTTGTTTCATGACATGTGGGCCCCTCGGTGTGTAGTTTGTAGCACTTTAATTTGTGGGTCGAAATTTTTTCCATTCCAAGTGGACTATCGGTGTGTAGTTTTGTAGCTTATTTATAATAATTAAAGAGAACAACAGAGTTTTTTGCAATAATACCATGGTGTGACATTGAAGGCTAGAAAGGACATGCGAGAGAGCGATGACGGAGCCAGGGGAAATCAACTAGGGGAGTTGCGGGGGTTGCAACGGTGTTTGGAGTAATTGTGGGCCGAATGCTACGAAAATATAATCTAAACCGACCAGAATAAATGCCTACACAAATTAATCCAAGGTTGGAGTGCCCCTTGCAATGTAAATAGCTCCAGCTTCAATGTGTGGAAGATACGGCATGAGAAAGCGAGGTCAATCGAGAGACATATAGATAGAGAGACAAAGTGAGTGTGGTCCGACATTCATTGAACAGATATATATGTTCTGGAGAGATATTGTCCGATTGAGCTTTTGGCAAGTGTGAGGGCTGTAAGATAGAGCTTGAGAGATGATCCAGTCATAGACATGTAGATATATTTTGTGTGTGGGAGGAAGCAAGGTCAATCGATCACATAGGGTCGTCGTGCGATCGAAAGAGTGAGACGGGTTGGAGAGAGTGACCTAGATAGACATTGTGCATGAGAGAGTATACAATGTGAATAGGTCGAATTGGGCTCAAACATGGTGATATATAGTTTTTGTCCGAGAAAGAGCGAGGTCAATCGAGACATACAAAGAGAGAGAGAGAGGGAGAGAGAGGGAGAGGGAGAGGGAGAGAGAGAGAGAGGGAGAGAGAGAGAGATTGAGCGAGCGTGGCCCGCCATGAGGTCGAAAGAGTGGGGGCGGCTTGGATGGACTGACCTAGATAGACAATCTGCGTGAGAGAGCATAGAGTTTGTCGATCGAGGCCTGAACAGGGAGATATATCATTTGTGTGTGAGAAAGAAAACGAGGTTCAACGAGACTCAGATAAAGAGAGCGATATTGAGCGAGTGTGGACCGCCGTGCGGAAGGAAGAGTGAGACAGTCTTGAGGGAGTGACCTAGATAGACAACGTGCGTACGTGCGCACGAGAGGTTGGGGGGCTAGATAGGCAATGCATGTATTTAGCGTGAGAGGGTGAGAGAGAGAGGGAGAAAGAGCTCGACATGGGGTGCAATGGCGGGTGTGTGAGGTAAATACATTTGGTAACAGAGTGGAAAAGGGGGTTGTGTAGTTCAGAGAGTTAGAGATCGAAACATGGAGAGAAAGAATGAATGTGTGTTGGAAACCGATAGCTTCCTAAGGTGGTTAGGAGAGGAAGGTTGACTAATACAGGAAGTATGTAGCGTGTGTGCAGGGTAGGGGGGGTCTAAAAACAACACTTGAATGTAGATAGTACGAGACTTAATATCGATGTTTCAATTCGGTGAACATTGTAAGTTTTGAACTGAGGACCAAGCATATGGGTAATTATTTTGAATTCGTGCCATACTAGGTTTCGGAAAGTTGACATTGACTCGATTTGTTGTGCTATTTTGTAGGTCATATGTCTAAATCCATCCAAAAGTTTTCTCACTACCATGGTGTTCATCATATACATATGAATTTGTATTAAAAAGTAGCGTGGATACAGTGAAATGCGAAATCCACGTTAAAATTGGAGATCACTATGTGACACACACTCTAATTTAGATAACTAATTATGCGACACACACTCTAATCCACGTTAGTGTGGATACCGTGGATACCATTTTTTTCAAATAACTCCTCATTAATTAATTTATAGTATCTCGTTTGGAATGACTAATTATTTGCAAGGAAAACACGGGCATTATAATACATACAGATTCATTTGCAAATGAAAGAAGATTCATTTGCATTCTCAAATCTTCTCTCAAATGTAGGTGCACCAGGCAGACCAGGGTCGTGTCGTGGTGGTCGCGTGTGTCGTACGGTGGCTTAGCACCCAGCCACCCACCCGGACGATGCTTCGGTGCCTTAAGGCACCTACCTTTGTGTCCATGACATGTGGGCCCAACAGGTGGCTGGCCCACATGTCAGTGACCCAAAGGCAGGTGCCTTTAAGGCATCAAAGCTACGTCCCACCCACCCACCTCCCTTCCTCCCCCCTCCCCCCCAAAAAAGGACGACGACAAAATAAGTTCGCGCTTCCACGTTTCGGATTGAAATATCTGGCTGCCCCAATTCCAGCCCTGCAAAATCTCCCTTCTCCACCGTCCCCTTCCGCGCCCAGATTGCTCAAATCCCTAATTCGCCGCCAACCCAAGCAAAGTTTGAATCTCCCCTCGTGTCATCTCTTTCCCCACCTCTGTGCCGGATGACGACGACGAAGACGACGGTCGCGCTTCACCACCGCACCGGAGCTACCTCATCTACACCCTCATCCACCACACCGGGTGGTCCACCGACAATGTCGGTCGCCGCAACCGACGTGCCTCACAGACACCGACTTCCACCGCATCAGGTGCGCTTCACCGACGCCATCTCCCAGCTCACCGGGGCTACTTCACCGAGCGCATCGTCGCACCTCCTCCCCCCCGAGGCCGTTGGGGCTTCACCAACGGTCTCATCCACCGCATCGTAGCGCTCTGCTGCCACTCAAGATCTGCATCCGTGCGCGGCCAGCCAATGCCAGCGCATCACCGTCAACGGCTCTGAAGTGATCCGCACTCTAGCTAGGCGAGCATGCCCAAACGCCGGCCCGAACTAGGTATCCACACATCACTCCCTTGTGCATTGTTCCGACGATGTTTGGATATCCTTTCACTGCTCTCTTAGCTTACATGCCTATGCAAATCTGACTTTAACTCTTATTTCTTCTAGAGATATCATCTGAAACAAGCAAATCCATTTTTTCGCGAAGCATGACGGCGCTACGGGGTGGTATACATCCTGCACACCCGTATAACCTTGTAAGTATCTGTCCACCGGTACAACACCAAGGTTGATTCCTCTTATTTGATCAACCATTCGCCATGTCAAAAATGCAGAGGGGGATGCAAGGAGCACAAGGCCTGCACATCCAAGCAAGTGGTAACTGTTGGGGAACGTTGCAGAAAACAAAAAATTTCCTACGGTTTCACCAAGATCCATCTACGAGTTCATCTAGCAATGAGTGATTGGATTGCATCTACATACCTTTGTAGATCACGTGTGGAAGCGTTCAAAGAATGGGGATGAGGAAGGCGTACTCGACGTGATCCAAATCACCGGAGATCCTAGTGCCGAACGGACGGCACCTCCGCGTTCAACACACATACGGTCAGCGTAACGTCTCCTCCTTCTTGATCCAGCAAGGGGGGAGGAGAGGTTGAGGAAGATGGCTCCAGCAGCAGCACGACGGCGTGGTGGTGATGGAGCTGCAGTACTCCGGCAGGGCTTCGCTAAGCACTATGGAGGAGGATGTGTTGGAGAGGGAGAGGGAGGCACCAAAGATGTGTTATGAGATGCCCTCCTTACCCCACTATATATAGGGAGTCCAAGGGGGGGAGGCGCCGGCCCTAGGAGATCCAATCTCCTAGGGGGTGCGGCCAAGGGGGGGAATCCCTCCTCCCCAAGGCACCTACGAGGTGCCTTCCCCCTTTGGGACTCTTCCCTTCTTGAACCCTAGGCGCATGGGCCTCTTGGGGCTGGTGCCCTTGGCACATATAGGCCAAGGCGTACCCCCTACAGCCCATGTGGCCCCCCGGGGCAGGTGGCCCCACCCGGTGGACCCCCGGGACCCTTCGGTGGTCCCGGTACAATACCGGTGACCCCAAAACTTGTCCTGATGGCCGAAATAGCACTTCCTATATATAATTCTTTACCTCCGGAACATTCCGGAACTCCTCGTGACGTCCGGGATCTCATCCGGGACTCCGAACAACATTCGGGTTACTGCATATACATATCCCTACAACTCTAGCGTTACCGAACCTTAAGTGTGTAGACCCTACGGGTTCGGGAGACATGTAGACATGACCGAGACGACTCTCCGGTCAATAACCAGCAGCGGGATCTGGATACCCATGTTGGATCCCACATGCTCCTCGATGATCTCATCGGATGAACCACGATGTCGAGGATTCAAGCAACCCCGTATACAATTCCCTTTGTCAATCGGTATGTTACTTGCCCGAGATTCGATCGTCGGTATCCCAATACCTCGTTCAATCTCGTTATCGGCAAGTCACTTTACTCGTACCGTAATGCATGATCCCATGACCAGACACTTGGTCACTTTGAGCTCATTATGATGATGCATTACCGAGTGGGCCCAGTGATACCTCTCCGTCATACGAAGTGACAAATCCCAGTCTTGATCCGTGTCAACCCAACAGACACTTTCGGAGATACCCGTAGTATACCTTTATAGTCACCCAGTTACGTTGTGACGTTTGGTACACCCAAAGCACTCCTACGGTATCCGGGAGTTACACGATCTCATGGTCCAAGGAAAAGATACTTTGACATTGGAAAACTCTAGCAAACGAACTATACGACCTTGTGCTATGTTTAGGATTGGGTCTTGTCCATCACATCATTCTCCTAATGATGTGATCTCGTTATCAATGACATCCAATGTCCATAGTCAGGAAACCATGACTATCTGTTGATCAACGAGCTAGTCAACTAGAGGCTTACTAGGGACATGTTGGTGTCTATTATTCACACATGTATTACGATTTCCGGATAACACAATTATAGCATGAATAAAGACAATTATCATGAACAAGGAAATATAATAATAATGCTTTTATTATTGCCTCTAGGGCATATTTCCAACAGTCTCCCACTTGCACTAGAGTCAATAATCTAGTTACATTGTGATGAATCGAACACCCATGGAATTCTGGTGTTGATCATGTTTTGCTCTAGGGAGAGGTTTAGTCAACGGATCTGCTACATTCAGGTCCGTGTGCACTTTACAAATATCTATGTCTCCATCTTGAACATTTTCACGAATGGAGTTGAAGCGACGCTTGATGTGCCTTGTCTTCTTGTGAAACCTGGGCTCCTTGGCAAGAGCAATAGCTCCAGTGTTGTCACAGAAGAGTTTGATTGGCCCCGACGCATTGGGTATGACTCCTAGGTCGGTGATGAACTCCTTCACCCAAATTGCTTCATGCGCTGCCTCCGAGGCTGCCATGTACTCCGCTTCACATGTAGATCCCGCCACGACGCTCTGCTTGCAACTGCACCAGCTTACTGCCCCACCATTCAAAATATACACGTATCCGGTTTGTGACTTAGAGTCATCCAGATCTGTGTCGAAGCTAGCGTCGACGTAACCCTTTACGACGAGCTCTTCGTCACCTCCATAAACGAGAAACATTTCCTTAGTCCTTTTCAGGTACTTTAGGATATTCTTGACCGCTGTCCAGTGTTCCTTGCCGGGATTACTTTGGTACCTTCCTACCAAACTTACGGCAAGGTTTACATCAGGTCTGGTACACAGCATGGCATACATAATAGAACCTATGGCTGAGGCATAGGGATGACACTCATCTCTTCTATATCTTCTGCCGTGGTCGGACATTGAGCCGAGCTCAATTTCACACCTTGTAACACAGGCAAGAACCCCTTCTTAGACTGATCCATATTGAATTTCTTCAATATCTTATCAAGGTATGTGCTTTGTGAAAGACCTATGAGGCGTCTTGATCTATCTCTATAGATCTTGATGCCTAATATATATGCAGCTTCTCCAAGGTCCTTCATTGAAAAACTCTTATTCAAGTAGGCGTTAATGTTGTCCAAGAGTTCTATATCATTTCCCATCAAAAGTATGTCATCTACATATAATATGAGAAATGCTACAGAGCTCCCACTCACTTTCTTGTAAACACAGGCTTCTCCATAAGTCTGTGTAAACCCAAACGCTTTGATCATCTCATCAAAGCGAATGTTCCAACTCGAGATGCTTGCACCAGCCCATAAATCGAGCGTTGGAGCTTGCACACCTTGTCAGTATTCTTAGGATCGACAAAACCTTCCGGCTGCATCATATACAATTATTCCTTAAGGAAACCATTAAGGAATGCCGTTTTGACATCCATCTGCCATATTTCATAATCATAAAATGCGGCAATTGCTAACATGATTCGGACGGACTTCAGCTTCGCTACCGGTGAGAAAGTCTCATCGTAGTCAACCCCTTGAACTTGTCGATAACCCTTAGCGACAAGGCGAGCTTTATAGATGGTCACATTACCATCTGCGTCTGTCTTCTTCTTAAAGATCCATTTATTTTCTATGGCTCGCCGCTCAACGGGTAAGTCAGTCAAAGTCCATACTTCGTTTTCATACATGGATCCTATCTCGGATTTCATGGCTTCTAGCCATTTGTCGGAATCCGGGCCTGCCATCGCTTCTTCATAGTTCGAAGGTTCACCGTTGTCTAACAACATGATTTCCAAGACAGGGTTGCCGTACCACTCTGGTGCGGAACGTGTCCTTGTGGACCTTCGAATTTCAGTAGGAGCTTGATCAGAAGTATCTTGATCATCATCATTAACTTCCTCTCTAGTCGGTGCAGGCACCTCAGGAACATTTTCTTGAGCTGCGCCAATTTCCGGTTCAAGAGGTAATACTTCATCAAGTTCTACTTTCCTCCCACTTACTTCTTTCAAGAGAAACTCTTTCTCTAGAAAGGACCCATTCTTGGCAACAAAGATCTTGCCTTCGGATCTGAGGTAGAAGGTATACCCAATAGTTTCTTTAGGGTATCCTATGAAGACGCATTTTTCCGATTTGGGTTCGAGCTTTTCAGGTTGAAGTTTCTTGACATAAGCATCGCATCCCCAAACTTTTAGAAATGACAGCTTAGGTTTCTTCCCAAACCATAATTCAAACGGTGTCGTCTCAACGGATTTCGATGGTGCTCTATTTAAAGTGAATGCGGCAGTCTCTAAAGCATAGCCCCAAAAAGATAGCGGTAAATTGGCAAGAGACATCATAGATCGCACCATATCTAATAGAGTGCGATTACGACGTTCGGACACACCATTACGCTGAGGTGTTCCAGGCGGCGTGAGCTGTGAAACTATTCCACATTTTCTTAAGTGTGTGCCAAACTCGTGACTCAAGTATTCTCCTCCACGATCTGATCGTAGGAACTTGATTTTTCTGTCACGTTGATTCTCAACCTCACTCTGAAATTCCTTGAACTTTTCAAAGGTCTCAGACTTGTGTTTCATTAAGTAGACATACCCATATCTACTCAAGTCATCAGTGAGGGTGAGAACATAACGATAGCCACCGCGAGCCTCAACACTCATTGGACCGCATACATCAGTATGTATGATTTCCAATAAGTTGGTTGCTCGCTCCATTGTTCCTGAGAACGGAGTCTTGGTCATTTTACCCATGAGGCATGGTTCGCACGTGTCAAATGATTCGTAATCAAGAGACTCTAAAAGTCCATCAGCATGGAGCTTCTTCATGCGTTTGACACCTATGTGACCAAGGCGGCAGTGCCACAAGTATGTGGGACTATCATTATCAATCTTACATCTTTTGGTACTCACACTATGAATATGTGTAGCATTACGCTCGAGATTCATTAAGAATAAACCATTTACCATCGGAGCATGACCATAAAACATATCTCTCATATAAATAGAACAACCATTATTCTCGGATTTAAATGAGTAGCCATCTCGTATTAAACGAGATCCTGATACAATGTTCATGCTCAAACTTGGCACTAAATAACAATTATTGAGGTTCAAAACTAATCCCGTAGGTAAATGTAGAGGTAGCGTGCCGACGGCGATCACATCGACCTTGGAACCATTCCCGACGCGCATCGTCACCTCGTCCTTCGCCAGTCTCCGCTTATTCCGCAGCTCCTGCTTTGAGTTACAAATGTGAGCAACTGCACCGGTATCAAATACCCAGGAGCTACTGCGAGTACTGGTAAGGTACACATCAATTACATGTATATCACATATACCTTTCGTTTTGCCGGCCTTCTTGTCCGCTAAGTATTTGGGGCAGTTCCGCTTCCAGTGACCACTTTCCTTGCAATAAAAGCACTGAGTCTCGGGCTTGGGTCCATTCTTTGGCTTCTTCCCGGCAGCTTGCTTGCCGGGCGCGGCAACTCCCTTGCCGTCTTTCTTGAAGGTTTTCTTACCCTTGCCTTTCTTGAACTTAGTGGTTTTATTCACCATCAACACTTGATGTTCCTTTTTGACTTCTACCTCTACTGATTTCAGCATTGCAAATACTTCAGGAATGGTCTTTTCCATCCCCTGCATATTGAAGTTCATCACAAAGCTCTTGTAGCCTGGTGGAAGCGACTGGAGGATTCTGTCAATGACCGCATCATCCGGGAGATTAACTCCCAGCTGAGTCAAGCGGTTATGTAACCCAGACATTGTGAGTATGTGCTCACTGACAGAACTATTTTCCTCCATCTTACAGCTGAAGAATTTGTCGGAGACTTCATATCTCTCGACCCGGGCATGAGCTTGGAAAACCATTTTCAGCTCTTCGAACATCTCATATGCTCCGTGTCTCTCAAAATGCTTTTGGAGCCCCGGCTCTAAATTGTAAAGCATGCCGCACTGAACGAGGAAGTAGTCATCGGTACGTGCCTGCCAAGCGTTCATAACGTCTTGTTCTGCAGGGAGAACAGGTGCATCACCTAGCGGTGCTTGTAGGACATAATCTTTCTTGGCAGCTATGAGGATGATCCTCAGGTTCCGGACCCAGTCCGTGTAGTTGCTGCCATCGTCTTTCAGCTTGGTTTTCTCTAGGAACGCGTTGAAGTTGAGGACTACGTTCGCCATTTGATCTACAGGACATATTGTAAAGATTTTAGATTAAGTTCATGATAATTAAGTTCATCTGATCAAATTATTCAATGAACTCCCACTTAGATAGACATCCCTCCAGTCATCTAAGTATAACATGATCCGAGTTAACTAGGCCATGTCCGATCATCACGTGAGACGGACTAGTCAACGTCGGTGAACATCTTCATGTTGATCGTATCTTCTATACGACTCATGCTTGACCTTTCGGTCTTCTGTGTTCCGAGGCCATGTCTGTACATGCTAGGCTCGTCAAGTAAACCTAAGTGTTTTGCATGTGTAAATCTGTCTTACACCCGTTGTATGTGAACGTTAGAATCTATCACACCTGATCATCACGTGGTGCTTCGAAACAACAAACTGTCGCAACGGTGCATAGTTAGGGGGAACACTTATCTTGAAATTATTATGAGGGATCATCTTATTTACTACCGTCGTTCTAAGTAAACAAGATGCAAAAACATGATAAACATCACATGCAATCAAATAATAATAGTGACAAGATATGGCCAATATCACATAGCTCCTTTGATCTCCATCTTGGGGCTCCATGATCATCTTGTCACCGGCATGACACCATGATCTCCATCATCATGATCTCCATCATCGTGTCTCCATGAAGTTGCTCGCCAACTATTACTTCTACTACTAAGGCTAACGCGTTTAGCAATAAAGTAAAGTAATTTACATGGCGTTTCTCAATGACACACAGGTCATACAAAAAATAAAGACAACTCCTATGGCTCCTGCCGGTTGTCATACTCATCGACATGCAAGTCGTGATTCCTATTACAGTAGCATGAACATCTCATACCTCACATATATATCATTCATCATTCATCACAACTTTGGCCATATCATATCACAAAGCACTTGCTGCAAAAACAAGTTAGACGTCCTCTAATTGTTGTTGCAAGTTTTACGTGGCTGAAGTAGGGTTCTAGCAAGAATGTTTTCTTACCTACGTGAAAGCCACAACGTGATTTGTCAACTTCTATTTACCCTTCATAAGGACCCTTTTCATTGAATCCGCTCCAACTAAAGTGGGAGAGACAGACACCCGCCAGCCACCTTATGCAACTAGTGCATGTTTGTCGGTGGAACCGGTCTCACGTAAGCGTACGTGTAAGGTTGGTCTGGGCCGCTTCATCCCACCATACCGTTGAAGCAAGATAAGACTAGTAGCGGCAAGAAAGTTGACAACATCAACGCCCACAACAAATTGTGTTCTACTCGTGCAAGAGAACTACGCATAGACCTAGCTCTGATACCACTGTTGGGGAACGTTGCAGAAAACAAAAAAATTCCTACGGTTTCACCAAGATCCATCTAGGAGTTCATCTAGCAATGAGTGATTGGATTGCATCTACATACCTTTGTAGATCACGCGCGGAAGCGTTCAAAGAACGGGGATGAGGAAGGCGTACTCGACGTGATCCAAATCACCGGAGATCCTAGTGCCGAACGGACGGCACCTCCGCGTTCAACACACGTACGGTCAGCGTAACGTCTCCTCCTTGATCCAGCAAGGGGGGAGGAGAGGTTGAGGAAGATGGCTCCAGCAGCAGCACGACGGCGTGGTGGTGATGGAGCTGCAGTACTCCGGCAGGGCTTCGCTAAGCACTATGGAGGAGGAGGATGTGTTGGAGAGGGAGAGGGAGGCACCAAAGATGTGTTTTGAGATGCCCTCCTTACCCCACTATATATAGGTAGTCCAAGGGGGGGGAGGCGCCGGCCCTAGGAGATCCAATCTCCTAGGGGGGTGCGGCCAAGGGGGGGAATCCCTCCTCCCCAAGGCACCTAGGAGGTGCCTTCCCCCTTTGGGACTCTTCCCTTCTTGAACCCTAGGCGCATGGGCCTCTTGGGGCTGGTGCCCTTGGCCCATATAGGCCAAGGCGCACCCCCTACAGCCCATGTGGCCCCCCGGGGCAGGTGGCCCCACCCGGTGGACCCCCGGGACCCTTTCGGTGGTCCCGATACAATATTGGTGACCCCGAAACTTGTCCCGATGCCCGAAATAGCACTTCCTATATATAATTCTTTACCTCCGGACCATTCCGGAACTCCTCGTGACATCCGGGATCTCATCCGGGACTCCGAACAACATTCGGGTTACTGCATATACATATCCCTACAACCCTAGCGTTACCGAACCTTAAGTGTGTAGACCCTACGGGTTCGGGAGACATGTAGACATGACCGAGACGACTCTCCGGTCAATAACCAGCAGCGGGATCTGGATACCCATGTTGGCTCCCACATGCTCCTCGATGATCTCATCGGATGAACCACGATGTCGAGGATTCAAGCAACCCCGTATACAATTCCCTTTGTCAATCGGTATGTTACTTGCCCGAGATTCGATCGTCGGTATCCCAATACCTCGTTCAATCTCGTTATCGGCAAGTCACTTTACTCGTACCGTAATGCATGATCCCATGACCAGACACTTGGTCACTTTGAGCTCATTATGATGATGCATTACCGAGTGGGCCCAGTGATACCTCTCCGTCATACGGAGTGACAAATCCCAGTCTTGATCCGTGTCAACCCAACAGACACTTTCGGAGATACCCGTAGTATACCTTTATAGTCACCCAGTTACGTTGTGATGTTTGGTACACCCAAAGCACTCCTACGGTATCCGGGAGTTACACGATCTCATGGTCCAAGGAAAATATACTTTGACATTGGAAAACTCTAGCAAACGAACTATACGACCTTGTGCTATGTTTAGGATTGGGTCTTGTCCATCACATCATTCTCCTAATGATGTGATCTCGTTATCAATGACATCCAATGTCCATAGTCAGGAAACCATGACTATCTGTTGATCAACGAGCTAGTCAACTAGAGGCTTACTAGGGACATGTTGGTGTCTATTATTCACACATGTATTACGATTTCCGGATAACACAATTATAGCATGAATAAAGACAATTATCATGAACAAGGAAATATAATAATAATGCTTTTATTATTGCCTCTAGGGCATATTTCCAACAGTAACATGGACTTGTACATGGAACATTCCAAGCGCAAGCAGAGTTGCAGTGAGCCTGTACAACGAGCTAGCATAAGTCTCTGCATTTCATTTAATTCATATTGGCATTCGTGTATGATTTGTGTGCAGTAGCGGATCCATGAATTCAAGTTACCAGGGGCGAACATTTAACCTAAAAAATACGAAGGCACTTGCACTCCGGAAATCAACATAACTTGAGAAATGTGAAGCTACATGCACTTTGAAAACTAGCTAATGATCCAAAGTAGTTCAGATTATCTATACCTACTATTAAAGGGAATAGGTATTCTTGGTTTGGTTTAGTCCTTTACGTTTGGTTTACACACGTTAAGCGATCTGGCTCAGTTACTTGTATGTTGATGGGTCTTTTATGGGCTTTCATAGAGAGACCGTGTGGGTCAAAATAAATCAACATTGTGGGAATTGAACACAAGACCTCCTGTCTACGTAACAACCAAATACTTATGGACCTTTCATATTTACTAATCCCAACCCACTCTAAATATACGAGTGGCAGTCATCATGTTTTTTTGCGAGAAAAGGAGTTGATATTAAAACGGCCAAATTACTGAAAGGTCCACACAGAAAAGGAAATTAAAACCAAGCCCCTCTGCGACCTGACTACGCCGGTGCCGTGGACGAGCCGGTGACGCGCTGTTCGCCGCTGCTCGCTAATGCCTTGGATCGAAGCAGCCCCCGGGCGTAACGGGAAGTTTCCGATCAGCGGTCCCTGAGGACCTACACCCATGGCCGTTGTCATCGTCGCACCGTTCAACATCGTCTTCCTGCTCCAGATCTTCAACCGCCGGAATCGCCATCCCTTGATCTCCGGCACGGGGGAACCGTGCACGGCCTCTCCACCGAGTAGCGAGCACGAAGAAAGGAGCTGGTCCACTACGGAGCTCCACCGGAACTTCGCCGTCGAAGGGGAGACCAAAATCTGCAAAAAGCCAATCCAGTCGCACCGCCGCCTTGATGACGCCACCGGCTGGCTCCCTAGGCACTCCTACACTCTGTACACGCTGCAAATCAGGCCTCCCCCATCCTCCCGCTGCCGGAGCATCCGGCGGAGGGCGAGGGAGCCGTAGATTCGGCAACGGCGAGGTGGAGAGCCCGGGGTTCGCACAAATCGCCCTTCTTTCCTGTAGATGGGGTACGGTGAGGTCCAAGGCTCATGTTTAGGGAGAGCTAATTAAGCGAATGAGCTAATAAAGGAAGGATTGTGGGTTTAAATATAATATTTGAACGAATGTGGATAATTAAAGAAAGGATTATGGGTAAATTGGTGGAATAACTATTAGAAAGATTGTTGTCTTAATAAATTCTACATGAAGGATTTGAGGTAAAAAGTAGGATAATTAAAAGAAAGGATCTATAGGCCTTAATGTGTTGGGGCTACTAAATTAGAAAAGGAAGGATTTGATTCCCTACTAAAACGAGTCAGGACTTCATGGTAATTAATGAAAGGATCATACTTAAATGCCATTAAAAAGATTGTATCTAAATGAAATCAGTGGGACATTATGCCCCGCAAAGAAAATATGAACACGGCTAAATTATGACGTATTTTTTATGTTCATTTTGTAGAAGGACGATGCTGCGTTGCAACATGTTCTTCATAATGAATCAGATGCTGTGGGACATTATACTTGTGCAAAACATCAATTTTCCCCGTTGCAACGCATGTGCATATGTGCTAGTAAACACTAAATGATGCAAGCACCAAAAAACACAAAATGCAACATGGTGTACAAGGACTACAAACATGGTTTGTACCTGCTTGAATTATTCGTTCTCTGGCTGAAAATATCAAATTGTAATTGCACCTATAACCAGTGCGCAAACTGCATATCAATATATCTATCCTGCACATGTATGCCAATAGTCTCAAACAACAGATTACAAAAGTATTTATCCTACGTTGTCATGATACGGGGACTTTCTAGTAGATGGCCTTGACGTTTCCTCAAGCCATGAAAATGAACTACAATTTGCTTGTCATCAATGCCTGCAAATTTCTATGTCTCTCTCAACATAGTAGATCATCATTAGACACTAAATCCTTCAATGGGAGCTTGCAAAATGCTTGCATTAGATCCCTCATTAGACACTATATATTCATCCCCAGGAGCATGTAAAATGTTTGCATCAAATCCTTCATTAGCAGTCTGTTCATTAGACACTTCAAGCTCAAGAACAACATGAGCTTGGATGTTTGCACCGGAAACTTGATTAGATACATCAGATTCAGTCAGTTCAGTATTGATTGGGGGAGTTATAAAATAAGTAGAAATTGGTTTCATTTTCTCATAGATTCCCTACATACAAACTGTTTTACAACACCGTTAGGTTTAACTATTGGCCAGAAATTAAAGAGTTGAATTAGATATAATCAGGGATGTGATATACCTGCTCGTTGCGCATGCTACTCTTGCAAGTTGCGACTGTCCGTTTGTGCAAGCTCGATGCCATGCCCGTGCTGCCGCCGTTGCCTCCGACGCAGGCTACACCGAGGGTTGGATCTTCATCTTCTTGTCCTTCCGTTCGCTTCAAGCCCGGCGACCGCCCTCCAACAAGGGCGCGAGGAAGTGATGTGTCGGTTTGTCCAGCGGCGGCTAGGTTAGGAGCGAACTAGACTGGAGGCTGGAGCGAATAAATTGGGATTTTTCCTGCTGTTGATCGATATGGGAGGTGCTCGTTTGGGGCGCGAGCCTGCTATAGGGCCTGCCTTGCACTTATGTTATTGGCCCATCCAAATTGAAACATTTTTCTTCATTTATTACATTGCCTGCTCGTGCGTTGGGACGAACAAAACTAGCCTGAGCCAACCTGGACGACTCAAACTAGGTGCACACTTTCAAGCCACCCGAGGCGGCCGCCCATACTAGCCCCTATAGTGGCGTCGCCCCTTTTTGCATGTATGATTGAGGTAGTGAAAAATATTCCAGTGGCGCTTTTGATTTACCCACGGAATGGTTGAATTGCTTGTTTCTATGAAATGAGTTCGCCAATAATCTGAAGGATGCCAGTGTTTTCATCCTATTATAGATTGCTTAGATCATGATATGCCAAAAGTAATCGCATGAAATATACAGTAAAAGTCAGTGTGATGTGTGTGGCTACAACTAGTCTGGCTACACGTCCTCATATAACATATCAAGGACGCACCATATTACCAGATTAACCATTCGACTTACCAATGCAGTGTGGGAAGAAAGAAGTATTGGGACTGCGTATCCAAGCAATTGATGCCATGGACTCCTTCGTACAACCTTGTAAGCGAAAAATAAGTTGCAATGTGCCTGTAGAAAGAACTAGCATAAGTTCGGTTACCTTCTTCTCGGAATTTTAGTTAGCCACTTATTGCAAAATTGTTCAATTACGTTGCTTGGCTTAATTTAGTTTGTCACTGATTACATAATGCCACAACCTATTAATCATATTATAGACTGCGCCTATCTATGTGTTTGACACTTACTGTTAAGAATTACATGTTTGCCTGAACTTAAATAGCTACTTGTTTGTTTCACTGCTTTACTGCTGCAACAATGGGTTACAATAATGTTAATAACTACTTTTGAGCATCCAATTGAAACTCTTTAATTCCTTGTTTATTTAACTGGTTTGCTGTTATAACTCCCAGTTGAGATGTTTTGCTAACTTTAACTTTTCTGAATCCAATCGGAACTTTAATGGCAAAACAGGTTAGCCCAAGATCAAAGAGCGAGGTCCCCATGGACATTGTATCATCCCACAGTAGTAGCACCGGCCCAATCGTGCATTACGAATTGCCAACTGCTGGTGCTCTAGAGGCTAAACTAGTGGTATAAAGAGATTCTGCTTCTGCACTTAGAGAAGAAGTTCACATGTTGAGGAAGCAAACAACACAATCACAAGCAGTACTCAAGACAACCATTAAATATTTGGTGGATTTCAGAACGAAGCAAGCTGAGACTGACCAGATTGTTAAGGTCCTGAAGGAAAAAAGGAAATTAAATTCCCACTTGGTAAATCGTAGGTGAAATGTTCTTTCCATCGTTGAATAACCTTTGTGTTGTTTGTTCATGTAATCAACCAAACCATTTGTTTTAGAGATCATGTAATAATTGTTTTTTTGTTTTTTGTTTTTTGGTTTGTAATTTTATTTGAGCACAAGTCTTTATTAATTGATAAGACTCGAAGACATTTCATTTTAATTGTTGTGCCAGACCTACAAATATGCCAATCGGGCTGAATGTGCATTCATTAATAATAGTAGTATAGATGTGTCAGGGTTTGGGGTCTCGGCAAACCCTTAAGGTTCAAACACTGGGGTGCGCGTGAAGTCTTTCCCTTCAACCGATCCATGCTCTAGTTTGCTAAGATCTTGCGGATGAACTCGACGAACTCACAACACGGAAGGACATAGGGTTTATACTAGTTCGGGCCACCGTTGTGGTGTAATACCCTACTCCAGTGTGGTGGTGGTGGATTGCCTCTTGGAATGATGATGAACAATACAAGGGAAGAACAGCCTCCTGAGGTTAAGGCATTCTTGTGCTCGGTGAGCTTGTGTGTGAGGGTGGTCTTTCTCGGGCTAAGATGATCCCTTCTCTCCGATCCGATCCTACCCTCCACTGTGGTGGCTAGTCCTATTTATAGAGGCCCTAGTCCTCTTCCCAAATATCGAGCGGGAAGGGAGCCAACAATGGCGGGCTAATTTGAAGGGGGACAACTAGTACAAGCTATCCTGACAAAAGTAGTCTTCGCCTGCACAAAGTTCTGGTGGCGACGCTGTTCTGGGCTCCACGATGACCTCCGTCTTGCAGTCCTTGGTCTTGGTCTTGTTGCACCAAAATGGCAACCTTTGCCTGATGCCTCGGTACTCCACGGCTGCGTTTGCCCCCTTTGCACCAAAGAGGAAACAAGGACGCTACGCGCGCTGGCGCCCGCCTGGTGTCGATCGTCATGGCACACGTCACGAGAGCCTCATGAGGTTCACCTTGCCTTGATATCTTCACTCCTCGTGAGCCTACCTAGCTAGTCCACTCCGGAGGAGATCTTGCGTCGTCCGCCTCATGAGGCTTGGCCCCTCGCGAGGGTCTTGGGTGCTTTGTTGGTGAAGATGGGTCGTACGGCCTGCTGGCTCAACCACGCCGCGGGCCGTAGGCAGGCAAGTCTGGGGACCCCCGTTCCTAGAACGCCGATAGTAGCCCCCGGGCCCAAGGTGCGCTCGGGCTTGGCCTCGCGGCAAAGCCAAGGGTCAAGCTCGAAGCGCTGCGGGCCCAAAAGGCCTGCGACCTCGGTTGACGCATGGCGGTTGTTTGGATGTGGGCGTCTCTGCTTCCCCACGCTGCTTCGGTGACTGCACAACTTGATAAGTCCCTGCGACATGCAAGGGAAACCATCATTACCTGTGATCATGGAGACGTCGGTTGGCCTTCTCTTGCTATAAATGGGGAGGGGGGCAAAGCCCCCGTTGCCCATCTCTTCCTTGCGTGCTCCCTCCTTCTTGCTCCACTGCTTGCTCCAATGGCGCCCATCAGAAGATTCTTCACCGAGGAGAAGGGGAAAGCCCCCCTGGATGCCCTGGAGCTACTCCCACCGAAGAAGAGGTCGATCCATCGCCATGACGAGGCGGCGTTGCAAGTGTGGTGGTGAGGTCTTTATGCGAGCGGCCTCCGCCGGGGTACCCACTACCCTTGTACGCCCAAGCCATAGGCTCAGGAGGGCGAAGTGGCGAGCAGCATCACCCACACCGCACCCGGGGTCGCCGCGCCTCGGCGACGCGGGCCGTTCACGCGGCGGACTCCTCGGGCGAGCTGGTGCTGTGGACGCCAACGCCTCCGAACTCCTGGATCCGCTTCCCACGGTTCTTCTCTGACGTGATGCCGCCGAGGGGGCCTCTCGAGTTCTGGCTGCAGCACGCCGATTGTGGCGCTCCAGCGATCAGAGCAAAGATCGAAGCGGTCCCCGTTGGAAAAATCTTCATGACTCGTGGCTGGGGCGAGATTGCGCGGATCTGTCACGTGAGTGGTGCCCTCGCGATCCACTTCGAGTACGATGGCGCCTCCACGCTTCTCTCCAAGGTCTTCGAAGCCGAGGGCAGCCGCCTGGAGTGCTGCTCTGGAGAGGAGCGCGAGGCTGATGCGCGCTCCGCCCACGACTACTCCAGCAGTAGCAGCCCTTGGGAGTCCAGCAGTTCTCCTGAGCTCCACGAGACTCCGAAGACGAGCGACGACAGCTACGTCCCCCCGAGGTCTCGCCGTACCCGGGGCAAGGCTGCAGCGTCCGGCTGCCGTCGCCGCTGATCTGGATGAGGTTGGCGCCAGTCTCTCGTGGCCCACTATTGATGATGGCGTCGGCCACGGGAGGATGTAGATAGGATCCCCCTTAGCATCAGCTTTTGTTTCCTACGAAGAAGCATGAATCGCCCCGTGGGGGCATGTAAGGATCTGCAATGCTTTTGTACCTATTTTCCTTGTTGTGAAGATTTGAAGAATGCGCGTCCCATTAAGGCTCGGCCTCCCCTTTTGTAACACCCACGATGCGGCTATATCTCCCACGTGTCGGAGCACAACTTAGAGGCATAACCGCATTGTAGGCATGTCGCAAGAGGGGTAATCTTTACACATCCATGTACTAAATAAGAAAGAGGTACAGAGTTGGCTTACAATCGCCACTTCACACAATACATGAATATAGCATTACATCTTCCAGATACAAAACAAGGTCCGACTACAGAACCAAAATAAAAGAGGACTACCACTAATGCTACAGATCCCAGATCTCCCCAACTGGGCTCCAATACTGATCAACTGGAAACGGAAACAACATAACGAACACAATCTTCATCGAGCTCCTCCTTGGGCTCGGTTGCGTCACCTGCACGATATCATCGGCACCTGCAAGCTGGTTTTGGAAGTAATCTGTGAGTCACGGGGACTCAGCAATCTCACACCCTCGCGATCAAGACTATTTAAGCTTATGGGTAGGTGAAAGGTATGAGGTGGAGCTGCAGCAAGCACTAGCATATATGGTGGCTAACATACGCAAATGAGAGCGAGAAGAGAAGGCAAAGCACGTTCGAGAATCTATGATCAAGAAGTGATCCTAGACTACTTACGTTCAAGCATAACTCCAACACCGTGTTCACTTCCCGGACTCCGCCGAGAAGAGACCATCACGGTTACACACACGGTTGATGCATTTTAATTAAGTTAACTGTCAAGTTCTCTACAACCAGACATTAACAAATTCCCATCTGCCCATAACCGCGGGCACGGCTTTCGAAAGTTCAAAACCCTGCAGGGGTGTCCCAACTTAGCCCATCACAAGCTCTCACGGTCAACGAAGGATATTCGTTCTCCCAGGAAGACCCGATAAGGCTCGGAATCCCGGTTACAAGAAATTTTGACAATGGTAAAACAAGACCAGCAAAGCCACCCAGATGTGCCGACAAATCCCGATAGGATCTACACATATCTCGTTCTTAGGGCACACCGGATGAGTAAGACGTCGGGTTGGCATAAACCCTGGTTGCCCAGGGGGCGCCGGACATCGCTCAGGTTGGACCAACACTTAGAGAAGCACTGGCCCGGGGGGGTTAAAATAAAGATGACCCTTGAGTCTGCAAAACCCAAGGGAAAAGGCTAGGTGGCAAATGGTAAAACCAAGGTTGGGCCTTGCTGGAGGAGTTTTATTCAAAGCGAACTGTCAAGGGGTTCCCATTATAACCCAACCGCGTAAGGAACGCAAAATCAAGGAACATAACACCGGTATGATGGAAACTAGGACAGCAAGAGTGGAATAAAACACCAGGCATAAGGCCAAGCCTTCCACCCTTTACCAAGTATATAGATGCATTAATTAAATAAGAGATATTGTGATATCCCAACAAATATCCATGTTCCAACATGGAACAAACTCCATCTTCACCTGCAACTAACAACGCTATAAGAGGGGCTGAGCAAAGCGGTAACATAGCCAAACAACGCTTTGCTAGGACAAGGTGGGTTAGAGGTTTGGCATCGCAATACGGGAGGCATAATAAAGCATGTGGTAGGTATCGCGGCATAGGCATAGCAATAGAGCGAGCAACTAGCAAGCAAAGATAGAAGTGATTTCGATGGTATGGTCATCTTACCTGAAATCCCGCAAGGAGGAAGAACGAGTCCATGAAGAAGACAAACGGACGTAGTCGAACGAATCCTCACAAACGCGGCGTTATCGGAACTAACCCGAAAAAGCAACACCGGAAAGATGCAAAAAATATAGTAAACAACCATCACATAAACATGGCATGATGCACAACCAAGTATGATGTTTGTCCAATTTAAATATGCATGGCATGGCAAAGGGCACAAACAAAACTACAAGTTAAGTGGAGCTCAATATGCAACGAGTTGCATATTGACGAAACACCACATCAATTATTTAGTTCTCTCTTATTTAGGTACTCAACAATATTAAATGTTGGTTAACAAGGCAAGAGGTGAAGCATAACAAAACTATACCATTTAAGCAATTTAAATGGGGCCAGATATAACAAACAACAAATCCGGTAAATCCCCATATGCATTAGCAATTTTAATGCAATAATAATTTTAAACATTTTAAATGTTGTTATCAAGATGCGGATGACATGTGCAAGTTTTATGCAATTTTTATTAAAAGTTGACAAGAGCATTATGAAGCATTTGTCACCGTGGTGGAAAGGAAAGGGGTACCACGGCAACGATAACGAAAAAGGTGCCACGGCAGCATTCCGGTTCCGATAACTCGATTGAGATACCGATGGAAAGGAGAATTGTGCGGATGCGTGCAAAAGATGGTGGGGCGCTCCTGGATTCCGGGTGTCCCACGAGTTGGCGACAAGGAAACAAGTGACAATTTGGACACGGTGCAAACACGAGCATCTCAAACATCGCAAGCATTCGTTCACGGACGTCGTCTCGAGGTTATACCTTCGAAGCATGCGTTTCGGGCGGAACGAGTTTGTATAGGGAAGTAGGCGTTCTTGTGACGGCGGTAGTGGAAGTAGTCGTCCTCGCTTCGGGGTCACGACCTGGAACTTGATGTCCACGGGGTCTTGTGAGTTGACGGTAGGGGTTCACGTTTTGTACCCGTTCGAGTCATCGGTGGAGGAACTTGGCGGTCCTTGTAGTCGAACTTGGCGCATCCGAACGGTACTTGGGGTCTTCGGACATGACGGACTCGGTTTCTTGTGACGATAGTGGTACAAGGAACTTGTGTTCCGGTCGTGTAGTCGTACTCGAGGTGGTCTTGATGAAATCAAGTCCGACGGTGTACTTGGCGTAATCCGAGTCGACAGTAGTTATGCACGGCAATCATGGTCGAACTTGAAGGGACCTTGGTAGTCGTTCCCGTTCGTCTTGGTAATTTTGGCGCCATCTTGGCCTAGGCCGCGGAACTTGATGCATCATCCTATGTAGTCGTACTCGGTGTCCTCGGGGTATCGGCGGTAGTCGTACTCAAACCGGGGTCTCACGGCGGGGCTTGAGGACAGGCGTGATGTGGGAGGAAAGCATGCGAGAAGGGGATCGCGGGTAGACATAGGCGCTGCCGGCTGCCTCGTCACTTCCTCCAGGATACGATCGACGAAGGCAGCGGGACGGGTGAACGGGCAGCAAGGAGCGGCAGACCTCCGGATCTGGCTGGGCGAGCACGGTAGGGAAAAGCACGGGGGCCCTGCGTGCGGCGGAGGTGCAGGAGAGGTCCGGCGGCACGGGACCTCGAGGGAACCAGGCGCGAGGCTCCTGTGGCGGCGAACGGTTGCAGCAAGTCGTCAGGGTCGCGCGTAGGGTGGCCTTCGGGAGTGAGGCAGGGGTTGCAGGCGCGCAAGGAGAGGAGCCCTGCAGGGTTGGAGGGTTCGACGTGCTGGGAGCAGGTCCATGGCGAGGACTCGAGGGAGAGGGGCGGGACGGGTGAACGGGCAGCAAGGAGCGGCAGACCTCCGGATCTGGCTGGGCGAGCACGGTAGGGAAAAGCACGGGGGCCCTGCGTGCGGCGGAGGTGCAGGAGAGGTCCGGCGGCACGGGACCTCGAGGGAACCAGGCGCGAGGCTCCTGTGGCGGCGAACGGTTGCAGCAAGTCGTCAGGGTCGCGCGTAGGGTGGCCTTCGGGAGTGAGGCAGGGGTTGCAGGCGCGCAAGGAGAGGAGCCCTGCAGGGTTGGAGGGTTCGACGTGCTGGGAGCAGGTCCATGGCGAGGACTCGAGGGAGAGGGGCGGCACAAGGTGAGGAGAAGCGGACGGAGTCCGGGAAGAAGGCTGGCCATGGGTCGGGCGAGCGCCCATGCGAGAGGAGGGAGCAGCGGGGGCATCGCTAGGTGGAAGGAGGGGAAGGGAGATCGAGGAGAGACGAGCGAGACAGTAGCGCTCGCTGTCTCCTGGCGGCGTGAGGGAGATCGAGGGGAGACGAGGTCGAGGGAGCTTCTGGCGGCGTGAGGGAAAAGGGACGAAGGAGGAGGAGATGGGTCGAGGGAGGAAAGGGTCACGGGCGAGAGGAGGGGTCGAGCGCGGTGCCTCCTCTCCTGGCGGCGCGAGGGAGGGATCGAGAGGGAGAGATTGGATCGGGCTCCCTGGTGTCTAGGGTTGGGTTAGGTTAGGGAGTGGGCCGGCGCCTTGGTGGGCTGAGGAGAGCATGGCTGCGAGGTGGGTTAGGCCCAGAGGCCGGTTAGGCTCTGTTTCCCTCTCACTCTAAAGAAAAAAAATAAAACAAAACAAGATAAGAAAGAAAAGAAAAGGAGGGGTTAGAGAAAGAATTTGGGCATGCGGTTAAATCTCCCGGACTCATAAAATGAGTTCGTTCCGAGAAAATGCATTTGGCACCGCTTGAAAGTATTGCATTCAAACACATTTGAATTTGATTCAAATAAGTTTGAATTAGAAAAACATTTTTGGAGAGTCCAAAATGTTCGGAATTTTTGTGGAGATCGGGAAAGCGGTGAAAGAACATATGGGCAAAGTTTGAGGACCAAACTTGAATCAAGAAAAAGGCATGGGAATTATATTCCTGGACTCACAAGAAAGTGCACAGTCCGAGAAAATAGAAAAGGTCAAGTTTGAAAGATTAAATTCAAATTCCTTTGAATTTAATTCAAAAGGTTTGAGCTAGGACAGGTTTTTCAAAGTGCCCAAAAATGTTGAGAATTTTAGATGGAGCTCCGGAAAATGACGAAAGGACATATGGCGAAGTTAGAGGCCAAGAGTTTTGATAACTAAAGCATTGGGATTTTTGCAAGTGTGTTATGGGTAATTCCAAAATAAGGAATATTCTATAATATCTCCCTAAATATCGGGAGGGTATGTTTTAAAGAGAAACCACCATGTGAGTTCCCTCAACTTAAACGGATAGAAGATCCATACGGTTTATTTAGTTGAGTTGCAAAAATTAATGATATGATGGCATGATGACATGATGCAATGCACATGATGCAAAGATGGATGCAACAGACAAAACAAATCACTCGATGAAAACTCGGAAAACATGGAAGGCAAGTGAAGCTCCGGTCTTGGGGCATTACAACACTCCACCACCACGAGAGGATCTCGTCCCGAGATCTAGAATGGCACCGGAGGGAAAAGGAAGAGGAAGATAAGAGGTAAAACTAAGTTTCTTCTTTGACAAATGAGTGAAACCAAAGAACCTTGAAAAGTTAAACAACTTAAAAAAGAATACAACGAAGAAGAACAATGTTGAAAGCACTCCGGTTAAAAAGAGATGAAAGACTTGATAAAATGAAAGAACTTGAGCAGCAGGCACACACTCCAGTTAAAAGGATAAGCATGAAAAGATCATGATCTTCACAATTCGAGATGATAACTGAAAAGAGAAATATCACAAAGCCTCCGGAAGAAATGAAAGAATGGAATGGAATGGACGGAGGGGAACAAGATCTTGAGAGAGCACGCTTACAATAAATGCTAGAACGGAGTTGTTGGATTAACAACAACGAAAGGAGTAAGCTTGTTGTGGGCTTATGGAAAAACATCTCAAAATTATGAGGTGAAATTCTGCCACTAATGGAAACAACAGATTGGATTGATATGAACAAGTAGACGAGAAACTAATTTCACCAGGAGGATAGATGAAGAACTTGAGTCATTTATGAGCACCACAAATAGCAACAATCCTTATGGAAGGCTTTAGGTGAAACATGACACAAGATAACTCGAATGAAGAGGTTGATGGATTTAAAATACCTCATTCTTGATAACTTGTGAATCATGAAACATGAACTCAAATTATCAAGAATGACATAATACCACCTCCAATGATACGTTAGAAAAAATTGTCTCCGGATTGCAAGATGAAGAATGCTTGAGCTCCTCTGAAAAGAATCACAATGAACACTTCGAGAAGGAAATAAATCCTTGATGAACCATCATCTAGTGTCTCCATGAAGAACTCCGGTAACAAAGAATGATCAAATGAAAGGAAAGTGATGTTTAAAACACAAGGTGAAGCCTTGCAATGATTTAGATGGAGCTTCGCGATGAGATAATGTGGAAGACCTGGAACTCCGGAAAAGAAAGATGAACAAAAGAAATCAAGAATTTGATGAACCTCCGGAATAAGGAATTAATCACTTGGATGGAACAAGAATAAGAATTATGTTATGCGTATCCTTCACCAATTAAATTGATGACAAGCAAACGGATTTGGCATGCTACTTATTCTCGTTGAAAAAGGATGAAGATAGATATAGCTTAAACTTGAGAAGGTCTTCAACGAACCACCGGTAGGATTGAAACAACGAATGAATTAATATGATAACCATTGAATAGAATCTTGAGCAAACCACCGTAAGAATTGAAAATGAAGGAATAAAAGATGAAGAAACACCGGGAAGGACTAGTAAATAAACGAAGATGCTTGAGAGAATTTAGATACATGAGAACGAAGAGATCACGAGCTGATAAGAGAATACTTGAATGATGCACCAGCAAGATTTGGAGAATGATAGCTGAAAGCTGAGAATGATGGGCTCCGGAGAAACAAACTGCAAAGACTCCTGAATTGCTCCGGAAGGATGAAAAGAATTGTCACAATCGAAAACAATTATGGGAGGATGGCAACAAGCTAGCACCATGAATCTTGAAGAGAATGGAACAAGATATGGAGGAAAAATTCTTCCTCGGTCTTCAATGTTGAGAATGACGACGAGAAACACCGTCATGAATTGTTGAGGCACTCCAGAATGAAATTTAGAAAGGTTGAACCAACGATGAAAAGAATTTGAAAGATCTTGGAGAAAGGCAATTGACTGATGATAACTCATTCTTACGTCAACTTTGAAATGAATTTGAGAATAACTTCGGTGAAAATTACAAGAGTCAGGTAAGATCCTGGGAAAAGACCTGTGGGTTAGGGCCCACTCAAAAGAAAAAACCGTTGAAAAATTTAAAAAGGACTTGAGCGAATTGAGAACGGAAACTTGAGTCTTCTGAGATATCTTCAGCACTCCGGAATAATTGAATAGCGAGAAGTGGATGATTAAGAGGTGCACCGGCTTGAGAACACATTTAAAACTAGGAAAGGAATATGATCAACTCTGAAAGCTTGAATTGGATCCACCGGAGAAGAAAAGAGAACGAAGAATAAAACACTTGAAGCTGCGTTAGTATCTTCCTGAGAATCACTGGAGAAGAGCATTGACGGAAAAGAATGGAGAGACTTCCCATCAATAAAAGGATACTTGATTAAGAAAACCGAGTCCTTGAAGAAAAAGGGTGGGAGGGCGGGAAAAACAAAGGCAACATGGGACGGAAGAAGCAAACAACATTGCAAAGAACTGATAATTGATCTTGCGGATGTTGAAATGATCGGATCCACCTGAAGAGAAACACGCCGGTTGAAAAGGATTGACATGACAATCTCGATTAACGAGAAGGATTAGTATTCACATTGGACTATGAGAATAACGCTTAGAAAAGGTATGGAATCAACACTTGACTTCGAAGCAACTCGAATACCACAACTGAAAACAAAACAAAGGATGGGCTTGCAGAATAAGCCGGAACAAACATATGATAGAGATTTCATCCGAAGTTTTCGTGGTGGGGCCTACACGGGCTCGATCGTACAGCACCATCAAGTACAAGGCAGTGCACATGACATACGAAGCGTCCCCGAGTCAGCATAGCCAAGGACTCTTTAAGACACAACGAGACCACTGTAAAACCAACCGTGGATAGGCGGACCACTAGACGTCGAACCCCAATTTCATATCATACATATGTCGGAAAGATATCCTAAGAACTACTAGAATTCCCACTTATAAACTCCCGAAACTTTCCGGTTATGTAATCAGGTGTTGGGGATACAGGGGAAGCATAATATCTCACCCAAAACTAACAAATCCTACATCCAGCTGTATCCATCCTTCAACACATAACTAAGAAATCTTCAGAAATCGTTTACCTCCAACTTCGAAAAGCATCCGTTATACGAGTTATGGCAATACTCCCGAACTCCCGCCCCAGTACTGGGTGGCGTCGAGGTTATCTCACCAACAACTGCATAAAAGAGATTTTCGATGTTGGCGAAACTCAGGTATTCCAGAATTGCAACAATAAAATTGTGATGACAACACCTCGGAGCTCAACTCCCCGGGACACTGCCACAACCCTAAATGTCAGGAGGCACCAAGAACAATGTTCTCGTCACAAAACCTTCGGAATGATTCCAAGATACCCGCGTGATCCTAATTTTTTTTTAGTGAAATTTGAGAAGAAAAGAGTCAAAACTCTACGTCAGGATGCCTCACCAGAGCGACGAAGGGACTGACGAGTAAAAAGAATCCTACTCTCCGATATATATAATCCTAAATGACTCAAAACATTTTTCTAGACTCAACAACGCCAACGATTCGATCAAGCAGGGGGCTGCTAAGGTCGGGGAAGGCTCTGATTACCAACTTGTAACACCCATGATGCGGCTATATCTCCCACGTGTCGGAGCACGACTTAGAGGCATAACCGCATTGTAGGCATGTCGCAAGAGGGGTAATCTTTACACATCCCATGTACTGAATAAGAAAGAGGTACAGAGTTGGCTTACAATTGCCACTTCACACAATACATGAATATAGCATTACATCATCCAGATACAAACAAGGTCCTACTACGGAACCAAAATAAAAGAGGACTACCCCTATTGCTACAGATCCCCGATCGCCCCAACTGGGCTCCACTACTGATCAACTGGAAACGGAAACAACATAACAAACACGATCTTCATCGAGCTCCTCCTTGGGCTCGGTTGCGTCACCTGCACGATATCATCGGCACCTGCAAGCTGGTTTTGGAAGTAATATGTGAGTCACGGGGACTCAGCAATCTCACACCCTCGTGATCAAGACTATTTAAGCTTATGGGTAGGTGAAAGGTATGAGATGGAGGTGCAGCAAGCACTAGCATATATGGTGGCTAACATACACAAATGAGAGCGAGAAGAGAAGGCAAAGCACGTTCGAGAATCTATGATCAAGAAGTGATCCTAGACTACTTACCTTCAAGCATAACTCCAACACCGTGTTCACTTCACGGACTCCGCCGAGAAGAGACCATCACGGTTACACACGCGGTTGATGCATTTTAATTAAGTTAAGTGTCAAGTTCTCTACAACCGGACATTAACAAATTCCCATCTGCCCATAACCGTGGGCACGGCTTTCAAAAGTTCAAAACCCTGCAGGGGTGTCCCAACTTAGCCCATCACAAGCTCTCACGGTCAACGAAGGATATTCCTTCTCCCAGGAAGACCCGATCAGGCTCGGAATCCCGGTTACAAGACATTTCGACAATGGTAAAACAAGACCAGCAAAGCCACCCAGATGTGCCGACAAATCCTGATAGGAGCTGCACATATCTCGTTCTCAGGGCACACCGGATGAGCAAGACGTCGGGTTGGCATAAACCCTGGTTGCCCAGGGCGCGCCGGACATCGCTCAGGTTGGACCAACACTTAGAGAAGCACTGGCCCGGGGGGCTTAAAATAAAGATGACCCTTGAGTCTGCAGAACCCAAGGGAAAAGGCTAGGTGGCAAATGGTAAAACCAAGGTTGGGCCTTGCTGGAGGAGTTTTATTCAAAGCGAACTGTCAAGGGGTTCCCATTATAACCCAACTGCATAAGGAACGCAAAATCAAGGAACATAACACCGGTATGACGGAAACTAGGGAGGCAAGAGTGGAACAAAACACCAGGCATAAGGCCGAGCCTTCCACCCTTTACCAAGTATATAGATGCATTAATTAAATAAGAGATATTGTGATATCCCAACAAATATCCATGTTCCAACATGGGACAAACTCCATCTTCACCTGCAACTAACAACGCTATAAGAGGGGATGAGCAAAGCGGTAACATAGCCAAACAACGGTTTGCTAGGACAAGGTGGGTTAGAGGTTTGGCATGGCAATATGGGAGGCATAATAAAGCATGTGGTAGGTATCGCGGCATAGGCATAGCAATAGAGCGAGCAACTAGCAAGCAAAGATAGAAGTCATTTCGAGGGTATGGTCATCTTGCCTGAAATCCCGCAAGGAGGAAGAACGAGTCCATGAAGAAGTCAAATGGACGTAGTTGAACGAATCCTCACAAACGCGGCGTTATCGGAACTAACCCGAAGAAGCAACACCGGAAAGAAGCAAACAACATAGTAAACAACCATCACATAAACATGGCATGATGCACAACCAAGTATGATGTATGTCCGGTTTAAATATGCATGGCATGGCAAAGGGCACAAACAAAACTACAAGTTAAGTGGAGCAAAATATGCAACGAGTTGCATATTGACGGAACACCACATCAATTATTTAGTTCTCTCTCGTTTAGGTACTCAACAATATAAAATGTTGGTTAACAAGGCAAGAGGTGAAGCATAACAAAACTATACCATTTAAGCAATTTAAATGGGGCCGGATATAACAAACAACAAATCCGGTAAATCCCCATATGCATTAGCAATTTTAATACAACAATAATTTTAAACATTTTAAATGTTGTTATCATGATGTGGATGACATGTGCAAGTTTTATGCAATTTTTATTAAAAGTTGACAAGAGCATTATGAAGCATTTGTCACCATGGTGGAAAGGAAAGGCGTGCCACAGCAACGATAACGAAAACGGTGCCATGGCAGCGTTCCGATTCCAGTAACTCGATTGAGATACCGGTGCAAAGGAGAAGTGTGCGGATGCGTGCAAAAGATGGTGGGGCGCTCCCGGATTCCGGGTTTCCAATGAGTTGGCAACAAGGAAACGAGTGACAACTTGGACACGGTGCAAACACGAGCATCTCAAACATCGCAAGCATTCGTTCACGGGCGTCGTCTCGAGGTTATACCTTCGAAGCATGCCTTTCGGACGAAACGGGTTCGTAGAGGGAAGTAGGCGTTCTCGCGACGGTGGTAGTGGAAGTAGTCGTCCTCGCTTTGTAGATGTTCAGGGTCACGACCTGGAACTTGACGTCCACGGGGTCTTGTGGGTCGACGGTAGTGCTTCACGTTTTGTAGCCATTCGAGTCATTGGTGGAGGAACTTGGCGGTCCATGTAGTCGAACTTGGCGCATCCGAACGGTACTTGGGGTCTCCGAACTTGCCGGACTCGGTTCTTGTGACGATAGTGGTACAAGGAACTTGTGTTCTGGTCGTGTAGTCGTACTCGAGATGGTCTTGACGAAACCAAGTCCGACGGTGTGCTTGGCATAATCCGAGTCGACAGTAGTTATACACAGCAATCTTGGTCGAACTTGGAGGGACCTCGGTAGTCGTTCCCATTCGTCTTGGTACTTTTGGCGCCATCTTGGCCTAGGCGACGGTAGTGGTACTTCCATGTAGACAGCCACGGAACTTGATGCATCATCCTATGTAGTCGTACTCGGTGTCCTCGGGGTATCAGTGGTAGTCGTACTCGAACCGGGGTCTCGCGGCGGGGCTTGAGGACGGGCGTGATGCGGGAGGAAAGCATGCGAGCAAGGCATCGCGGGTAGACACAGGCGCTGCCGGCTGCCTCGTCACTTCCTCCAGGAGACGATCGACGAAGACAGCGGGATGGGTGAACGGGCAGCAAGGAGCGGTAGACCTCCGGATCTGGCCGGGCGGGCACGGTAGGGAAAAACACGGGGGCCATGCGTGCAGCGGAGGTGCAGGAGAGGTCCGACGGCACGGGACCTCAAGGGAACCGGGCGCGAGGCTCCTGTGGCGGCGAACGGTTGCAGCAAGTCGTTAGGGTCACGCGTAGGGTGGCCTTCGGGAGTGAGGCAGGGGTTGCAGGCGCGCAAGGAGAGGAGCCCTGCAGGGTTTGAGGGTTCGACGCGTTGGGAGCAGGTCCATGGCAAGGACTCGAGGGGGAGGGGCGGCACAAGGTGAGGATAAGCGGACGGAGTCCGGGAAGAAGGCTGGCCACGGGTCGGGCGAGCGCCCTTGCGAGAGGAGGGAGCAGCGGGGGCATCGCTAGGTGGAAGGAGGGGAAGGGAGATCGAGGAGAGACGAGCGAGACAGCAGCGCTCGCTGTCTCCTGGCGGCATGAGGGAGATCGAGGGGAGACGAGGTCGAGGGAGCTTCTGGCGGCGCGAGGGAAAAGGGATGAAGAAGGAGGAGAGGTGTCGAGGGAGGAAAGGGTCACGGGCGAGAGGAGGGGTCGAGCGCGGTGCCTCCTCTCCTGGCGGCGCGAGGGAGGGATCGAGAGGGAGAGATTGGATCGGGCTCCCTGGTGTCTAGGGTTGGGTTAGGTTAGGGAGTGGGCCGGCACTGGATGGGCTTTGGTGGGTTGAGGAGAGCATGGCTGCGAGGTGGGTTAGGCCCCAGAGGCCGGTTAGGCTCTCTTTCCCTCTTAGTCTAAAGAAAAAAAATAAAACAAAACAAGAAAAGAAAGGAGGGGTTAGAGAAAAAGTTTGGGCATGCGGTTAAATCTCCCGGACTCATAAAAATGATTTCGTTCCGAGAAAATGCATTTGGCACCGCTTGAAAGGATTGCATTCAAACACATTTGAATTTGATTCAAATAAGTTTGAATTAGAAAAACATTTTTGGAGAGTCCAAAATGTTCAGAATTTTTGTGGAGATTGAGAAAGCGATGAAAGAAAATATGGGCAAAGTTTGAGGACCAAACTTGAAGCAGGAAAAAGGCATGGGAATTATATTCCCGGACTCACAAGAAAGTGCACGGTCTGAGAAAATAGAAAAGGTCAAGTTTGAAAGATTAAATTCAAATTCCTTTGAATCTAATTCAATAGGTTTGAGCTAGGACAGGTTTTTCAAATTGCCCAAAATTGTTGAGAATTTTAGATGGAGCTCCGGAAAATGACGAAAGGACATATGGCAAAGTTAGAGGCCAAGAGTTTTGATAACTAAAGCATTGGGATTTTTGCAAGTGTGTTATGGGTAATTCCAAAATAAGGAATATTTTATAATATCTTCCTAAATATCGGGAGGGTATGTTTTAAAGAGAAACCACCATGTGAGTTCCCTCAACTTAAATGGATCGAAGATCCATACGGTTTATTTAGTTGAGTTGCAAAAATTAATGATATGATGGCATGATGACATGATGCAATGCACATGATGCAAAGATGGATGCAACAGACAAAACAAATCACCCGATGAAAACTCGGAAAACATGGAAGGCAAGTGAAGCTCCGGTCTTGGGGCGTTACACCTTTCTTTTCTCGCGGTAGCTTGTTGCTCTACGCTGACGGGTCCCGGTCCCAAGGCGGCTACAGCCATCATTGGTATGCCAGGTCGCGATGCCGTGGTCATGGCCAGGAGGTGCGTGGCCCGAGGTCCAGTAAGAGCCCCTGAGGTGCGATGCTCAGGAGGCCCCCCTTAGCGCCCAAGCGGCCATGGCAAGGAAAGAAAGGAAGATGACTTGGCTGCAACGGGGTTGCGGCATGGGGTGAGCGACTATTGGGCCCAAATGTTTTGCTGATCTGAGGGCGAAACTTATCTTGATGACTTCGCGGTGATTCCTGATGTTGTGCTAGGGCTGCGCGTCAACTCACGCGACATAGCTAGGCCGGCCAGTGCGAGTTTTCCTTCTCCCGAGTTCCTCTTAATGCTCTATATCCTCAGGTCCCAGCCCTCGAGCGAGCTCAGCCTCCGCTGGTATGCCAGGTCGCGATGTCGTGGTCAAGGCCAGGGGGTGAGGGCTGGAGAGCCAGTAAGAGATCTTGAGTCGCGATGCTCAGGAGCCCCGTCTTTAATGCGCAAGCGAGTCGCACTAGAGGAAAGGAGACTCGCGGTGCCGCCTGCTACCCTTCCTGCGGGGTTCCTATGAACATGCATAAGGAGAAACATGGTTTGCCGTTACTGTCGCGTGCCTACCGCTGGTTGGTCCGGATGAAGTGAAGGCACTGAGGGCCTGATGAGGTGACGTGCACGGTGCGTGCCGCGAGCCAGAGCTCGACCACTCAGATTTGTCGGTCGTGGCAGGGACAGACCCATGCACCAGCGCCGTGCCTATGTAGGGGCCCTGAGGGGGGTGATGATCGAGCAGGTGATAGCAGTTGGTAGGTTAAGCATGGAGAGCAGATTGCCTGAGATAAATGCAGGAAGGTACATGCCACTGGGTCTGGCCCGAGCGGCGTGGGGATGATGCAGCCCGAGGGGCGCCCCCAGCAAGGTAAGCTAAAGACATAAGTAAAAGGGATACATGCCACAGGGACAGACCCACGCAACCTGGGAATAGTGCAGCCCGAGGGGCGCTCCCAACTTAAAAGAACTTGGAAGATGTCACTTGGTTCTGTAGACGAAGTAGAGCTGGTGCAGCTGAAGCCACGCGTCGAAGGAATGACTCCTCATGAGCCACCGGGACCCTGAGCCTCGGGAGGCTCTGGGGGCTCAGGAGGTTCCCTGAAGGCCGTAGCCATCTCCTCCAGAGCGGCGTGGAACCTGGCCTCCTGAGCCGCCTGGACATGCCGTACACTGCGTTGATGGGCCGATGCCACGCTCGGCAAGCCGTAGGGCATGCGAACGAAGCTGTGTGGTGGACCCTCACAACGGCCCGCGCGTGATGGCCAGAAGCGTTCCTGAGATGCGGCCCTGTTGAGCCCTGGGATGTCGATGCAGACGCGCAGCTCAGCACCCTCGCCTGAGTGGTGAGCCACACTCTATGAGCGGCTGTCACCACGCATGGCTCTTGCATCTTATAGCTCTTGGGTGGTCTTGGTGATGAACTCCTGGGTGGTGGGCATTCCTTGCCCCATGCTCTCCCGAGGAACACATGCCGCGAAGCACGCTTCCAAGTGGTGCCCAAGCGCCTCCCTCGTGAGATTAGCAAGGTCTGAGGCCCTCCAAAAGAGAGCCCCCGAGCCTTGCCTGAGGAGGGCACCGGGCGCGCTTTCCTATGCGGTGGAGGGAGGCACCCCTAGAGCGGGCGCCGATCCTGACGAGGCTCCTGATGCGACGCCATCTTCTTGGGGTCCTGCATGGCGTGGTAGCTTCTTCTTGGGGATCGTCTCCGAAGGGCCTTCACTTCTGCTGTCAGGGTTGCCGATTGCCGCGGCTTGGAAGGCGCGCTCAAGGGAGCACACTACATCCCTTTCTTCACATGGGACCGTGATGATCCCCCCGCTTCCTGGCATCTTGAGAACGTTGTAGCCGTGGTGAGTGACTGCCATGAACTTGGCCAGGGCTGGGTACCCGAGGATGGCGTTGTACGGCAGGCGGATGTGTGCGACGTCGAAGTCGATGAGCTTGGTGCGGTAATTCTTGCGCTCCCTGAAGCTGACAGGCAGGCGGACTTGCCCTATTGGTGTGGAGGAACCGTCAGTCACTCCTAAGAAAGGCTTGGTTGGCTCGAGCTGCTCATAAGGCACTTGGAGGTTGTCGAACATGTTGGCGGATGATGTCTACTACACAACCTTCTTCTTGTAGACGTTGTTGGGCCACCAATTGCAGAGGTTTGTAGGACAGTAGCAAATTTCCCTCAAGTGGATGACCTAAGGTTTATCAATCCATAGGAAGCATAGGATGAAGCTGGTCTCTCTCAAGCAACCCTGCAACCAAACAAAAAAGAGTCTCTTGTGTCCCCAACACACCCAATAAAACGGTAAATTGTATAGGTGAACTAGTTCGGTGAAGAGATGGTGATACAAGTGGTATATGGATGGTAGATAATAGTTTTTGTAAACTGGAAATATAAAAAAAGCAAGGTAACAAATGATAAAAGTGAGTGTAAACGGTATTGCAATGCATTGAAACAAGGCCTAGGGTTCATACTTTCACTAGTGCAAGTTCCCTCAACAATAATAACATAATTGGATCACATAACTATCCCTCAACATGCAAAAAAGAGTCACTCCAAAGTCACTAATAGCGGAGAACGAACGAAGAGATTATGGTAGGGTACAAAACCACCTCAAAGTTATTCTTTCCAATCAATCCGTTGGGCTATTCCTATAAGTGTCACAAATAGCCCTAGAGTTCGTACTAGAATAACACCTTAAGACAGAAATCAACCAAAACCCTAATGTCACATAGATACTCCAATGTCACCTCAAGTATCCGTGGGTATGATTATATGATATGCATCACACAGTCTCAGATTCATCTATTCAACCAACACATAGAACCTCAAAGAGTGCCCCAAAGTTTCTACCGGAGAATCACGACGAAAACGTGTGCCGACCCCTATGCATAGGTTCATGGGCGGAACCCGCAAGTTGATCACCAAAACATACATCAAGTGAATCACGTGGTATCCCATTGTCACAACAGATACGCACGGCAAGACATACATCAAGTGTTCTCAAATCTTTAAAGACTCAATTCGATAAGATAACTTGAAAGGGAGAACTCAATCCATTACAAGCGAGTAGAGGGGGGAGAAAACATCATAAGATCCAACTATAATAGCAAAGCTCGCGATACATCAAGATCGTATCACCTCAAGAACACGAGAGAGAGAGATCAAACACATAGCTACTAGTACATACCCTCAGCCCCGAGGGAGAACTACTCCCTCCTCGTCATGGAGAGCACCGGGATGATGAAGATGGCCACCAGAGAGGGAATCCCCCCTCCGGCAGGGTGCTGGAATGGGTCTAGATTGGCTTTCGGTGGCTACGGAGGCTTCTGGCGGTGGAACTCCCGATCTATTTTTCTCCCCGATCGTTTTAGGGTATATGGATATATATAGGCAGAAGAAATACATCAGGGGAGCCACGAGGGGCCCACGAGGGTGGAGGGCACGTCCAGGGGGGTTGGCGCACCCCCTTCCTCGTGGCTTCCTCATTGATCCCCTGACATGCACTCCAAGTCTCATGTATTGCTTTCTTTCCAAAAATAACTTTTCCGAAGGTTTCATTCCGTTTGGACTCCGTTTGATATTCCTCTTCTTTGAAACCCTAAAACAAGGAAAAAACAGAAACTGGCACTGGGCTCTAGGTTAATAGGTTATTCAAATAGCATATAAATGCATATAAAATGTCTAAGGTTGATAATATAATAGCATCGAACAATAAAAAATTATAGATACGTTGGAGACGTATCAACATCCCCAAGCTTAATTCCTGTTCGTCCTCGAGTAGGTAAATGATAAAAACATAATTTTTGATGTGGAATGCTACCTAACATATTTATCATGTATTTATCTTTATTGTAGCAAGAATATTCAGATCCATAAGATTCAAGATAAAAGTTCAATATTGATATAAAAATAATAATACTTAAAGCATACTAACTAAGCAATCATGTCTTCTCAAAATAACATGCCCAAAGAAAGCTATCCCTACAAAATCATATAGGCTGGCTATGCTCCATCTTCACCACACAAAATATTTAAATCATGCACAACCCCGATGACAAGCCAAGCAATTGTTTCATACTTTTGATGTTCTCAAACTTTTTCAATCTTCACGGAATACATGAGCGTGAGCCATGGATATAGCACTATAGGTGAAATAGAAGGGTGGTTGTGGAGAAGACAAAAAGGGAGAAGATAGTCTCACATCAACTAGGTGTATCAACGGGCTATGGAGATGCCCATTAATAGATATCAATGTGAGTGAGTAGGGATTGCCATGCAATGGGTGCACTAGAGCTATAAATGTATGAAAGCTCAACAAAAGAAACTAGTGGGTGTGCATCCAACTTGCTTGCTCATGAAGACCTAGGGCATTTTGAGGAAGCGCATCATTGGAATATACAAGCCAAGTTCTATAATGAAATATTCCCACTAGTATATGAGACAACATAGGAGACTCTCTATCATGAAGATCATGGTGCTACTTTGAAGCACAAGTGTGGTAAAAGGATAGTAGCATTGCCCCTTCTCTCTTTTTCTCTAATTTTTTTTATTTTTTATTTGGGCCTTCTCTTTTTTTATGGACTCTTTTCTCTCTTTTGTTATTTGGGCTTCTTTGGCGTCTTTTATTTATTTATTTTCGTTTGGAGTCTCATCCCGACTTGTGGGGGAGTCATAGTCTCCATCATCCTTTCCTCACTGGGGACAATGCTCTAATAATGAAGATCATCACACTTTTATTTACTTACAACTCAAGAATTACAACTCGATACTTAGAACAAGATATGACTCTATATGAATGCCTCCGGTGGTGTACCGGGATGTGCAATGATGCATGAGTGACATGTATGAAAGAATTATGAACGGTGGCTTTGCCACAAATACGATGTCAACTACATGATCATGCAAAGCAATATGACAATGATGAAGCGTGTCATAATAAATGGAACGGTGGTAAGTTGCATGGCAATATATCTCAGAATGGCTATGGAAATGCCATAATAGGTAGGTATGGTGGCTGTTTTGAGGAATATATATGGTGGGTTTATGGTACCGGCGAAAGTTGTGCGATACTAGAGAGGCTAGCAATGGTGGAAGGGTGAGAGTGCGTATAATCCATGGACTCAACATTAGTCATAAAGAACTCACATACTTATTACAAAAATCTATTAGTTATCGAAACAAAGTACTACGTGCATGCTCCTAGGGGGATAGATTGGTAGGAAAGGACCATCGCTCATCCCCGACCGCCAATCATAAGGAAGACAATCAATAAATAAATCATGCTCCAACTTCATCACATAACGGTTCACCATACGTGCATGCTACGGGAATCACAAACTTCAACACAAGTATTTCTCCAATTCACAACTACTCAACTAGCATGACTCTAATATCACCATCTTCATATCTCAAAACAATCATCAAGTATCAAACTTCTCATAGTATTCAATGCACTCTATATGAAAGTTTTTATTATATCCCACTTGGATGCCCATAATATTAGGACTAAATTCATAACCAAAGAAATTACCATGCTGTTTAGGACTCTCAAAATAATATAAGTGAAGCACGAGAGTTCATCTATTTCTTCAAAATAAAACTACCACCATGCTCTAAAAGATACAAGTGAAGTACTAGAGCAAACTAAATCGAAAGATATAAGTGAGATCAATGAGTAGTTGAATAATTATGCAACTATATGAAGACTCTCTAACATTTAAGAATTTCATATCTTGATACTTTTTCAAACAGCAAGCAAAACAAAATAAAATAAATTGACGCTCCAAGCGAAACACATATCATGTGGTGAATAAAAATATAGCTCCAAGTAAAGTTATCGATGAACAAAGACGAAAGAGGGGATGCCTTCCAGGGCATCCCCAAGCTTAGATTTTTGGTTGTCCTTGAATATTACCTCGGGGTGCCTTGGGGATCCCCAAACTTAGGCTCTTGCCAATCCTTATTCCATAATCCATCGAATCTTTACCCAAAACTTGAAAACTTCACAACACAAAACTTAACAGAAAACTCGTGAGCTCCGTTAGCGAAAGAAAACAAAACACCACTTCAAGGTACTGTAATGACCTCATTCTTTATTTATATTGGTGTTAAACCTACTGTATTCCAACTTATATATGGTTCATACCCTCCGATACTACTCATAGATTCATCAAAATAAGCAAACAACACATCGAAAACAGAATCTGTCAAAAACAGAACAGTCTGTAGTAATCTGGATCAAACGTATAATTCTGGAACTCATAAAATTCTCAAATAAATTGATGGACCTGAGGAATTTGTCTATTAATAATCTTCAAAAACAATTAACTAAATAGCACTCTCCAATAAAAAATGGCAGCAATTCTCGTGAGCGCTAAAGCTTCTGTTTTTTTACAGCATGATCGCAAAGACTTTCCCCAAGTCTTCCCAACGGTTCTAATTGGCACAAACACTAATTAAAAGCATAAAAACACATCTAAACAGAGGCTAGATGAATTTTTTGTTACTAAACAGGAACAAAAATCAAGGAACAAAAATAAAGTTGGGTTACCTCCCAACAAGCGCTACCGTTTAACGCCCCTAGCTAGGCATGATGATTTCAATGATGCTCACATAAAAGATTAGAATTGAAACATAAATAGAGCATCATGAAGAATATGACTAGCACATTTAAGTCTAAACCTATTCATATTCATAGGGATTTTGTGAGCAAACAACTTATGGGAACAATAATCAACTAGCATAGGAAGGCAAAACAAGCATAACTTCAAAACTTTAAGCACGTAGAGAGGAAACTTGATATTATTGCAATTCCTACAAGCATATATTCCTCCCTCATAATAATTTTCAGTAGCATCATGAATTAATTCAACAATATAACCATCACATAAATCATTCTTTTCATGATCTACAAGCATAGAATTTTTATTACTCTTCACATAAGCAAAATTCTTCTCATTCGAAATAGTGGGAGAATCATAAGAAACTCGAATACTATAAATTGTTTCCACATTAAAAGAGTAGTGTTCAGAAAAGGGGTAACCATAATCATGACAAGTTTTATAAATATAATAACTACTTTTTATAGCATAAGTATCATCACAATAATCATCATAAGTAGGAGGCATGCTATCATCATTATAAATTTGCATATCAAAACTTGGGAGACTAAAAATATCATCTTCATTAAACGTAGCATCCCCAAGCTTGGGACAAACATTAATTTCAGCAAATATATTCTCAAAAACATCATCTTCATCAAACATAGCATCCCCAAGCTTGGGCCAGTTCATATCATAAGCATAATCACTCTCATCATTAATAGTATGGATAGCACCAATAGTATAGCAATTATCATATTCTTCCAAGCAACTGCCAAAAAGATTTTCAAGATCATAAGAAGTATCATTATCTTCCACAATTATATTTTCATGAGGCACAATAGTAATATGAGCAACATTATTTGGGAGAGATATCTTTTTACCTCTCTTCCTTTTTCTTTTCTTCTTCTTCACCACATCATGTATGGGTTCAATCCTCTTTTTGGAGCTCCTTATTAATGAGATTGATTGAATAGGAGGCTCCTCCTCATTACCTGATTCATCATAAGAAATAATAGAAGGGTATTGGGAAGTCTCTTCCCTTTCGTTAGTATTCTCTTCATCCTCTATTTGTTTTCTTTTCTTTATGTAATTGGCAATATAAGGATTTTCAATGCAATTCACCGCACAATACATATAAATTTCCTCTAGATCAAAACCAAGAAGTTTATAACGGGCAAATTCTTGAAGATGCTTAGTTATACATTTCATTTCTTTTTTTGACAAAAAGACTGTAAGGGAACCCCTTCCAGTATAATTGGTGCAACAAACCCAAATTGCAAGTACCATGCCTTGAACCTGGGTGGGTGGGAAGGCATCAACCCCTTCCCACCACTAGGCTATGCCTTAGTCTGCATGTAACCCATAATCAAACTGAGTTCATTATAATGTGCAAGGGAAATCAAGTCATCACAATTTTTGGACACGATTAGATCATGAAACAATTTGCATCGGATAGCTAAATGACCCTGTTCATTGCAAAGTCCACAAGTGCGGCCAAGAAAAATTAAATTTTCAGCACAATCATCTAGCCTTTCTTGCAACAATTTAGTTTCTAAGTACTTATGCCTCTTGCAATATCTATCTTCCCTATTTGGTGTGTACTTACAAACCCAATGCACTCCACAAAAATTGACATGTTTATAGGAGACATTTTCATCATAACTAGTGCAATCATCATTAGTACCATGGATATTCAAGGAGTTCATACTAACAACATTGCAATCATGCTCATCATTCAGAGATTTAGTGCCAAACATTTTAATGCATTCTTCTTCTAACACTTAGGCACAGTTTTCCATTCCATCATACTCACGAAAGATATTAAAAAGATGAAGCGTATGAGGTAGACTCAATTCCATATTTTTTGTAGTTTTCTTTTTAAAACTAAACTAGTGCTAAAAGAAGAAACAAAAAGATTTGATTGCAAGATCTAAAGATATACCTTCAAGCGCTAACCTCCCCGGTAACGGCGCCAGAAAAGAGCTTAATGTCTATTACACAACCTTCTTCTTGTAGACGTTGTTGGGCCTCCAAGTGCAGAGGTTTGTAGGACAGTAGCAAATTTCCCTCAAGTGGATGACCTAAGGTTTATCAATCCGTAGGAGGCGTAGGATGAAGATGGTTTCTCTCAAGCAACCCTGCAACCAAATAACAAAGAGTCTCTTGTGTCCCCAACACACCCAATACAATGCTAAATTGTATAGGTGCACTAGTTCGGCGAAGAGATGGTGATACAAGTGGTATATGGATGGTAGATAATAGTTTTTGTAATCTGAAAATATAAAAATAGCAAGGTAACGAATGATAAAAGTGAGCGTAAACGGTATTGCAATGCGTTGAAACAAGGCCTAGGGTTCATACTCTCACTAGTGCAAGTTCCCTTAACAATAATAACATAATTGGATCACACAACTATCCCTCAACATGCAACAAAGAGTCACTCCAAAGTCACTAATAGCAGAGAACGAACGAAGAGATTATGGTAGGGTATGAAACCACCTCAAAGTTATTCTTTCCAATCAATCCGTTGGGCTATTCCTATAAGTGTCACAAATAGCCCTAGTGTTCGTACTAGAATAACACCTTAAGACAGAAATCAACCAAAACCCTAATGTCACCTAGATACTCCAATGTCACCTCAAGTATCCATGGGTATGATTATACGATATGCATCACACAATCTCAGATTCATCTATTCAACCAACACATGGAACCACAAAGAGTGCCCCAAAGTTTCTACCGGAGAATCACGACGAAAACGTGTGCCAACCCCTATGCATAGGTTCATGGGCGGAACCCGCAAGTTGATCACCAAAACATACATCAAGTGAATCACGTGGTATCCCATTGTCACCATAGATACGCACGGCAAGACATACATCAAGTGTTCTCAAATCTTTAAAGACTCAATCCGATAAGATAACTTCAAAGGGAAAACTCAATCCATTACAAGAGAGTAGAGGGGGGAGAAAACATCATAAGATCCAACTATAATAGCAAAGCTCGCGATACATCAAGATCGTATCACCTCAAGAACACGAGAAAGAGAGATCAAACACATAGCTACTGGTACATACCCTCAGCCCCGAGGAAGAACTACTCCCTCCTTGTCATGGAGAGCACCGGGATGATGAAGATGGCCACCGGAGAGGGATTCCCCCCTCCTGCAGGGTGCCGGAACGGGTCTAGATTGGCTTTCGGTGGCTACGGAGGCTTTTGGCGGCGGAACTCCTGATCTATTGTGCTCCCCAATCGTTTTAGGGTATATGGATATATATATAGGCGGAAGAAATACATCAGGGAGCCACGAGGGGACCACGAGGGTGGAGGGCACGCCCAGGGGGGTGGATGCGCCCCCTGCCTCGTGGCTTCCTCGTTGATCCCCTAACATGCACTCCAAGTCTCTTGTATTGCTTTCTTTCCAAAAATAACTTTTCCGAAGGTTTCATTCCGTTTGGACTCCGTTTGATATTCCTTTTCTTCGAAACCCTAAAACAAGGAAAAACAGAAACTGGCACTAGGCTCTAGGTTAATAGGTTAGTCCCAAAAATCATATAAAATAGCATATAAATGCATATAAAACATCCAAGGTTGATAATATAATAGCATCAAACAATCAAAAATTATAGATACGTTGGAGACGTATTAGCGGATAGGACGTTGAGCCCTCCGCCGCCATCGATGAGAGTCTTGGTGACTTGCAAATTGTTGATGACTGGGGAGCACAGCATAGGGAGCGCGCCAGTGGTGGCTGCGCACTTGAGCTGGTCGGCCGAGCTGAAGGTGATGGCGCATTGTGACCACCGGAGCGGGCGCGTGGCCTCGAGCTTGGGGAGTGCTGCGTTCACCTCGTGAGCGAACTGTTTGAAGATGTGCTGAGAGGCTGGGGCCTGAGCGCCGCCCAAGATACAAGCGACTGCGCGCGTCTCCTGGAAGCCCCCAGCCAACTCGTCCTGGTGATGGTCGTCGTTACTCCTTGGCGGTGGCAACGGGGGAAGACCAGCGTTGCCCTGGGGGCGATCCTCATGAGGCGGGTCCCTCCAGGCGCCCTCGCGAGGTTCATCCTGCCAGCGGTCCTCACGAGGCCGGTCACGCCACTCCTGGCGCGGGCCACGGTCGTCCCAGCATCCGCCTCCGCGGCCGTAGCCCCGGTCGTTGCACTTGGGGCATCGGCCGAAGCTTCCTTCCCGAATGGCTCTGAGCTCTTGACAGTCGCTGGTGTTGTGGATGTTTAGGTTGTGGAAGGCGCAAAAGGGGCGGCCGTTCTTGGATGACTCGGACTGATCTCTGCCTCGCTTGGTGTCGGGCTCTGCTGCGAGCACTACCGCCTCTTTGCGCTTCACGTCCTTGGCCTTGGCCTTCTTTTCCTCCACTCCTGCAGCTGGCAGCTCAAGGAGAGAGAGGCGCCCCTCCTCAGCTCTTGCACACCTGGTCGCCATGTTGAACAGCTCCTGAGATGTGCAAAGCTCATCATGGATGGCCAGCTCTTCCTTCATCTTGACGTCGCGGACGCCGTCAGAAAACGCGGAGATGATGGCCTCGTCCGTGACCTTGGGATCTTGAGGCGGGTGCTGTTGAAGCACTGGATGTACTTTTGGAGGGTCTCTCCTGGTTGTTGCTTGATGCGGCGTAGGTCGCCCGCGACCAGTGGGCGGTCACGAGTGCCCTGGAAGTTGGCGACAAAGCGGTCGCACATCTCGTCCCAGGAGGAGATCAAGCCGTGCTGCAGGTTCAGGAGCCAGGAGTGGGCCCCATCCTTGAGAGCCATGGGAAACCAGTTCGCCATGACTTTTTCATCGCCGTTGGCCGCTTCGATGCTCAACTCATAGAGCTGCAGGAACTCCGCAAGGTCGGCGGTGCCATCGTACCGTGGAGGCAGATCTGGCTTGAACTTGCCCGGCCAGGCAACGCTACGCAGCTCAGGGATGAAGGCGCGACAGCCTGCCGTGGTTGCCGGGGCCTGCTTCGGGGGCGGAGCTTGGTCTTGGCGAGGTCCATGCTGCACCACTGCAGGCGGCGCACGGTCTTGACAAGGCGGCACGGGGAGCACTGGTGTGGCTTCTCGTGGCCGCGGGATTTCTTGGCAGCTCCTTTCTTCACGCGCGGGCGCCGGGCGCGTGAGACGAAGAGCCAACATGAGTGAGTGATGGGGTAGCGGTGCGGCTGTCCTGCCGCACCGATGGATGTTGCAAGGACGCCTTCTGCTCATTTCCCACCGGGCCGGTGGCAGCGTTGGCGGCGGGGGATGGAGAACGGCGAGGAGGCCCGCCGATGGGAGCCGTCTGAGCGACACGGGCGGCGAGGGCGGCCCGGTGCTCAGTGCGTGCTCGGTTGGCCTCGGCCATGAGCTTGGTGGAGTGACGAAGCGTGGGTCGACGAAGAAAAAGGCTTCGGCACACCCCTACCTGGCGTGCCAAATGTCAGGGTTTGGGGTCCCGGCAAACCCTTAATGTTCAAACACTGGGGTGCGTGCGAAGTCTTTCCCTTCAACCGATCCATGCTCTAGTTTGCTAAGATCTTGCGGACGAACTCGAAGAACTCACAACACGGAAGGACACAGGGTTTATACTGGTTCGGGCAACCGTTGTGGTGTAATACCCTACTCCAGTGTGGTGGGGGTGGATTTCCTCTTGGGCTGATGATGAACAATACAAGGGAAGAACAGCCTCCTGAGGTTAAGGCGTTCTTGTGTTCGGTGAGCTTGTGTGTGAGGGTGGTCTTTCTCGGGCTAAGATGATCCCTTCTCTCTGATCCGATCCTACCCTCCACTGTGGTGGCTAGTCCTATTTATAGAGGCCCTGGTCCTCTTCCCAAATATCGGGCGGGAAGGGAGCCAACAATGGCAGGCTAATTTGAAGGGGGACAACTAGTACAAGCTATCCTGACAAAAGTAGTCTTCGCCTGCACAAAGTTCTGGGCTCCATGATGACCTCCGTCTTGCAGTCCTTGGTCTTGGTCTTGTTGCACCGAAATGGCAACCTTTGCCTGATGCCTCGGTACTCCGTGGCTGCGCTTGCCCCCTTTGCACCAAAGAGGAAACAAGGACGCTGCGCGCGCTGGCGCTCACCTGGCGCCCGCCTGGTGTCGATCGTCACGGCTCACGTCACGAGAGCCTCATGAGGTTCGCCTTGCCTTGATATCTCTGCTCCTCGTGAGCCTGCCTAGCTAGGCCACTCCGTAGGAGGTCTTGCGTCGTCCGCCTTGCGAGGCTTGGCCCCTCGCGAGGGTCTTGCGTGCTTTGTTGGTGAAGATGGGTCGTACGGCCTGCTGGCTCAACCACGCCGCGGGCCGCAGGCAGGCAAGTCTAGGGACCCCTGTTCCCAGAGCACCGACAAGATGGACCATAAGTGGCATGCATTGGAAAGGGCCAAGATGATGTAGTAGCTTGGCTAAAAAAAGGATGCTCTTGTAGCAAAAAAGTAAATCGGCCTGGCTTATGTATGTTAGTTGATATTATTGATCCATATACTCTATAAGTGTTTATATGTCTATTAGTTCTATACATTCTTGGTTGATTGACTCGGTATTTGAATCTTGATACATCGCTTGTGTACATATCTAAATGGGAGTACACATTATGCTACGTGTGACATTTGCGTTGGACATGAAGTGTTCCAAATATTCGAATTCACCTTAAACTGGATTCTAGCTTCTAAATTTGAGTATCGGCATTTGTAAACCAAATTCATATATGACAGTGGAATACATCTTTGTCGTCCTTTTGAAGATATATAAAAACACATAGAATGATTTATAAAGATTTGTATATGAATACAAAATGGATTCGAATTTAGTTGCTAGGGCAAACGTGGATGCTTATTGTCCCAAAATTCAAAAGAAGCGGCAAAATGTCCACTCCCACATCGGCTGCCTGAAGCCAGGTGTTTGGGAGATGGAAATTACTGTCTACCCATTACACGGACAATCCATCATCCTAATTTCCACTGCTCTAAATAGGGGTAGGTTAGTAACTTAAATTAGACGTGACACGGTCGCCTCTGAGCCCATTCCGACACGGTGGGCACCAAACATGGGCGGCAAAACACATTTGATTCAAGCTCATCCGAAAGACCTCTATTTCTCCCTCCATTTCCCCATTCAGACACGGTGGGCAGCAAAACAAACTCGACTCGGCCGAAATCGATGTATGCAAATATTTTCAATAGGGGCAGGTTTGTAACTTCACTCAGACGTGACACAACCACCGAGGGAGTCCTGGATTAGGGGGTGTTCGGGTAGCCGGACTACACCTTCAGCCGGACTCTTGGACTATGAAGATACAAGATTGAAGACTTCGTCTCGTGTCCGGATGGGACTTTCCTTGGCGTGGAAGGCAAGCTTGGCGATGCGGATATTCAAGATCTCCTACCATTGTAACCGACTATACGTAACCCTAACCCTATCCGGTGTCTATATAAACCGGAGGGTTGTAGTCCGTAGGCAATCAACTTCATATACAACAATCATACCATAGGCTAGCTTCTAGGGTTTAGCCTCCTTGATCTCGTGGTAGATCTACTCTTGTACTACCCATATCATCAATATTAATCAAGCAGGACGTAGGGTTTTACCTCCATCAAGAGGGCCCGAACCTGGGTAAAACATCGTGTTCCCTGCCTCCTGTTACCATCCGGCCTAGACGCACAGTTCGGGACCCACTACCCGAGATCCGCCGGTTTTGACACCGACATTGGTGCTTTCATTGAGAGTTCCTCTGTGCCGTCACAATCAGGAAGGATGCCTCCTCCCGTCTTTAAAGACGGCGCCGTTGCTAAGGGAGCCTTGGCTGTCGGCCAAACCCTCCGGCTAGGTGGTTTCCTCATGACCGCCTGTTCAGCTGTTGCACCGATGGTGACCTCTCGGGTCATCAAAAGCAACCTACACGTCAGCTCGGAGCTCGTCGAGCAGCTAGATCCAATGGAGCTCTCTTCCGTAAACGAGCTCTTGGATCGCATCGCCGCCCTGGGGGTCGCTACGGATTACGACCAGGTTGGGCTTAAACCTGATCTAAGAGAAATTAACTCTCCCCAAGTCACCCACCACGTTGCCGTGGTAGAGGCGCAGTGCAGCGACCCTTCATCTATTTTAAGGACTAGCTACGTCCGAATTCCCGACTCCTCCAAGCCGGATACCCGCGGAGAGGAGGATGTAACTCAAGACCTGAGCTTAGGATCAGGCAACGGGCTAGATTCGTTGGACAACATCCAAGAATCCGAACTTCAGAGTTCGGAAACTCTTCGGCCTCCGAATCTTGGATTGGGTGAGGTTTCAGATTCAACGACACCCGCCCACCCGAACATAAGCGATCTCTCCCAAATCAGGCAGAGGCCCGAGGAAACAGTACATCATTACTGGGCCAGATTCCTCCTGGTTATGAACAGGATAAAGGATTGCCGCGAGGGAGACGCAATCTCAATTTTCTGCAGTAATTGCACGGACGAGGGAATCCTTAACACCGTAAGTCGTCGTGATATTACACGCTTCGCTGACTTGGCGTCCATAGTACAAAAATACTGTGCGATGGAAAGCGCCTGGAAAACCGAAATAAAATTTTGGGATAATCCGGCCTTGAATAGTAATCCCGTCCGAACTAAGAGGGTGCATCATCATAGGACACCCGGGATGAACACCAAAAAGCCAAAACCCTCTACAGGGCATGGAACCGTACTGGAAAGGTGGCTTGATGGACCCTGTAGAATTCACAGTACAGAGGACGCCACACCAACTCACAGCCTTAGAGCATGTTGGATACTCCGGCAGGTGGCCAAAATTGGCGAGGACCTCTTAATTCTGGAGGCCGCAGAAAGCCAGCCCGAGGACACCAGTACCGTTCTCACAGTCTTCGAGACTTTCGCATCAAACAATATGCGAAAAAGAACACTCCGCAGCCTCGCCGAAGTCTATCAAGTTGCAACAATAAATCCATGGAGCGACACTGCTATTACCTTCAACGCAAGTGATGAACCTAGATTCCGAACAGCCCGAGCACCAGCCGCATTGGTCCTCAGTCCCATAGTGGACGGCTTTCGCCTCACCAAGGTGCTCATGGATGGAGGCAGCGGACTGAACCTCATTTATGAGGAAACCCTTCAAAAAATGGAAATAGACTAGAACCGCATCGAGCGAAGCAGCACAACCTTTAGAGGAATAATCCCTAGTCGGGAAGCGCGCTGCACAGGAAAAATCACACTAGATGTGGTGTTCGGCACGCCGGATAATTACAGGTCCGAAGAAGTCACGTTTCAGGTGGCCCCGTTTAAGAGCGGATATCACGCTTTACTAGGGCGGGAAGCATTCACAATCTTCCAAGCAATACCCCATTACGGGTACATGAAGCTTAAGATGCCCGGGCCGAATGGAATTATCACTCTAGCTAGTGATCCGGACATAGCACTCCGCGCCGAAAACAAGACGGCCGCATTAGCCCTTGAGGCGCTATCCGAAGCCTTAGTGGCCGAGGAACTGACTGCGCTGCGCTCCACGGTTAACAGGGATGATGTGATACTCGATAAGAGATCCAAATCCACATCCTTCAAGCCAGCCGATGAAATAGTCAAATTCCAGGTCCATCCAATGGACCCCAATAAAACAGCTTCAATCGGGGCACGACTGAACCCTGATGCAGACGCCGCATTATGAGAGTTCCTACGAGAGAACTGGGACATCTTCGCCTGGCACCCTTCAGACATGCCAGGGATCCCACGTAGGCTGGCCGAACACAGCTTAAATATCTTAAAGGATTTAAACCTGTCAAACAAGCCCTTCGGCGTTTTTCCGAACCCAAGAGACAGGCTATGGGAGAGGAGCTAGCCAAGCTATTGGAGGCCGGATTCATCAGAGACATAAAACATCCGGACTGGCTAGCAAACCTGCTGATGGTACCAAAGAAGGACAAATCCTAGCGCCTGTGTGTCGACTTTAAAGACCTTAACAAGGCTTGCCCAAAGGATCCCTTCCCCCTCCCCTGCATCGATCAAATTATTGATGCCACCGCAGGACACGATTTGTTGTGTTTCCTCGACGCATACTCCGGTTACCATCAAATCAAGATGGCAGAATCAGACCAAGCTGCAACAGCATTCATCACACCATACGGCCCATTCTGCTTCAACACAATGCCCTTCGGGCTAAAAACGCCGGCGCAACATATCAGCGCTTGATCCAGACATGTTTGGCAAACCAGATCGGCAAAACAGTGGAGGCGTATGTGGATGATGTGGTCGTCAAATCAAGACATGTCGAATCCCTAGTAAACGACTTTAGGCTTACATTCGATAACCTCTGACAATATGACATCAAGCTCAACCCAGAAAAATGTGTCTTCGGCGTTCCAGCCGGAAAGCTCTTGGGCTTCATTGTATCCGGTAGAGGAATTGAAGCAAACCTAGCCAAGATCCGAGCTTTGTCACAATTGGATGTCCCAAAGGACCTTAAACAAATACAAAAATTAACCGGGTGCGTGGCGGCTTTAAGCCGCTTCATCTCCCGCTTGGGAGAAAAGGCACTACCCCTTTATCGCCTCCTTCGGCGCACTGAACACTTCGAGTGGACGGATGCCGCCACGGCCGGACTTGATGAAATAAAAGCCATATTGGCAACAAACCCAGTCCTGGCCGCGCCAATCACCGGCGAACCAATGTTATTGTACATTGCAGCAACACACCAAGTTGTCAGCGCAGTGCTCGTTGTCGAGCGAGAAACGGACGGACACAAATTCCCCCTTCAAAGGCCGGTCTACTACGTGTCCACTGTCCTCACTCCATGCAAATCATGGTACCCGCATTATCAAAAGATTGCATACGCAGTATTCATGGCATCCCGGAAGCTACGACACTACTTTCAAGAGTGTTCCATAACAGTAGCCTCGGAAGTGCCACTAAACGATATTATCAACAACCGCGATGCAACGGGCTGGATTGCAAAATGGGCCATCGAGCTTCTCCCGTTCGATATAACCTATAAGCCACGGCGAGCTATTAAATCGCAAGTTTTGGCCGACTTCGTCGCAGAATGGACGGAGGCCGAGCTCCCTAAAGAGTACGGCACATATTCAAACTGGATTATGCATTTCGACGGCTCCAAAATGTTGGCCGGACTGGGGGCTGGCGTCGTCCTGACGCCCCCACAGGAGACACAGTCCAATATGTGCTCCAGATCATGTACACGGATTCCAACAATGCAGCCGAATATGAGGCCCTCCTACATGGTCTCCGGATAGCAGTATCCATGGGTATCCAGCGCCCAGAGGTACGCGGGGATTCAAACCTCGCGATATCCCAAATAAATGGAGACTTCGACGCCAAGGACCCAAAAATGGCAACTTACCGCAACACCGTCCTAAAAATGTCAGCTCGGTTCGAAGGGCTGGAGTTTCACCATATAGCCCGAGAAAACAATTAAGCAGCGGACGTCCTGGCACGCATCGGAGCAAAACGCGATGCAGTCCCCCCCAACATTTTTTTGGAAAGATTGTTCAAGCCATCCGTAGCATGGGAGGGGGAACCCGCAAATAACAGCCCGAACCCAGCCGCACCACTCGACGCCAAACAATCTGACACAATTGGAGGCTCTGCCAATGAAATTACACCTTCAGCCCACGTAATAATGGCGGTTATCGCCCCGTGGACAGAACCATTCCTAGCCTACCTTACTAGGCAGGAACTCCCGGAGGACCAAAACAAGGCCCGCTGCATAGTGCGGCGATCTAAAGCCTATAGAGTCCATGAGGGAGAGCTTTATAAGAAAAGCACTACCGGAGTCCTTCAAAGGTGCATCTCCGAAAAGGAAGGGAGGAACCTTCTAGCTGAAATTCATGCCGGACTCGGTGGTCACCACGCCGCTGCTCGGTCCCTTGTTAGCAAGGCTTTCCGTACAGGCTTTTATTGGCCGACGGCCCGGGCAGACGCTCAGGACCTAGTCCAACGATGCGCTGGTTGCCAACTTTTTGCCAACCAAAGCCATATGCCACCCACCGCACTCCAAACTATACCCATCACCTGGCCTTTTGCGGTCTGGGGGCTTGACATGGTCGGACCCCTTAAAGGTGGGACCGATAGGAAAAAATACTTACTAGTCATGGTGGATAAGTTCACCAAATGGATAGAAGTCAAGCCTGTTAAAACGGCCGAATCCGGACCTGTGATAGACTTCATATCCGGGGTTGTACACCATTATGGCGTCCCCCACAGCATCATAACCGATAACGGTACAAACTTTACCGCCGACAAGGTAAAACTCTGGTGCAAAAACATGGGCATCAAGCTCGATTATGCGTCCGTCTATCACCCACAAACCAACGGCCAGGTCGAACGCGCAAATGGTCTTATCATGAGCGGCATTAAACCCAGATGGGTGCGGTCCCTCAAGGAATCTAACATGCATTGGGTAGAGGAGCTCGACTCCGTGCTATGGGGGCTGCGGACCACGCCAAATCGCACCACCGGATACACACCATTTTTTATGGTGTACGGCGCAGAGGCAGTTCTGCCCTGCGACATAATTCATGATTCACCTAGAGTGCGCATGTACGAAGAAAGAGAAGCCTAGCTCGATCGGTAGGACAACTTGGACGCCTTGGAGGAGGAGCATGACGTGGCAAAAGCTTGTTCTGTATTTTATCAACAGCAGGCCCGAAGATATCAAAGCAGAGAAGTACGGGCCAAAAATTACAATGTTGGCGAACTAGTTCTACGCCTGCCGGATAAGAAAAAGGACAAACTCAAGCCCAAGTGGGAAGGTCCATTCATAATCGACCAAGTCCTGACTGGTGGGGCGTACCGCCTGCGAGATGCGTCGGATAACCGACTCGAGCCGAACCAGTGGAACGCCACCCGTCTTCGAAGATTCTATGCCTAGTGCCGGACTCTGTCCCTTAAAGGCTCATCTAGTGACGCGCCACTCGCGCTCATTAAACCTGGGGGCTTCTTTAACAGAAGCTTATTTATACGGGCTTCACGCCCAACACATGCGTCAAACTTCCGCATGTACATTTTTCTTCACCATTATATGCATCGATATGACTTAAGTTTTGGCCAAGCTGGGTTGCCTGGCTCCTATGCTTACCCCTACGTTCCCGATTGTTCGGCTAGGCGGTAAAGGGAGCACCTCTGTGATTGTTACTGCCGGGTCAGCCAGATGTGTACCTCAGACTGGGTGAAGCCGAAAGCTAGCGTTCTTAAGAGAATATTCGGTCGATGAAATAAAAGATGATCTTTTTACTCATTTTATGCGCCCCCAGATGCTTTTTCTGCGTCTTTTCACGTAGTCCGGACATGCACTTTAGGGCATGCCTCCCAGCGAAAGGAACCCTTAATGGAACTATTCTCTCTGGAAGATGTTTCTTACTAACCATGTAATATAACATAACTAGTTGGGCACTTGTCTGATAAAGCACTAATGACCCCTACGCCTGGTCTCCATGCATACCCCGGTTCTTATATAACCGCTATGGTATTCGGACACACTCCGGACCGTCAGGTCCCGAGGTTGAAGCGAAAAGGTCGGCAACGACAAACGATCTACAATCCGGCTAGAAGGCATTACACATGTCAATTCAAAATTACATAGTCATTCTGACTGATTGTATTCCTCTTCTATACCATCTAACAGGTTGTCTAATTTACAGTCCTGCTGGGAATACTTCGCGGCTAACTCTACTTGGCCGTATACTAAGCTTACAGGGATCTCCTTCCCATCAGGCCCCACTAGTCCGACCTCGGCCATGTGGTTTGGGTTAGACTTCATAAAACGGGTCTTCACCATGGCCCAGGCCTCCCTAGCGCCTTGTCGGTAGGCCGATATCTTCCACAACCGGAAGCGCCGCTGAGCTCCCTTCAGCTTCACCGCAAGCTCTCCAAGGCCCTCGGGCATGGAGTGGGCAGGCCATAAGGCTTGGGCAACGCCTCGCATCGCCTGCCGAATTCGCTCGTGCGGTTGTGTGAGTTCGGGAAGAAGGTCACCCGTAGAACCGGGCATCTCCTCTGCATGACGACCTGTGAGCATACCTACAGACATTACTCTGTTAGTCGACTTCCTCTCCAAACTCTTTTTTCAAAGTTCGTTCAAGCACTTACTAAATATGCCGCGTCGAAGCCGCTGATTCTCCTTCGTGGAGTCCGACAGCTGGTCATGAACATCTTTAAGTTCGACGTCCAGCCGGGTGTTGGCATCCTGAATATCATTCTTCTCTCGCCTCACCTTTGTCAACGTACTCTCATCGGCCTTTAGCCGGCGTAAGAGTTGTTGCTTTTCCGGATCGAGTCCGGCGCCATCTGCAACATGATTTGTCATATTTGCACCCACACCACACAATACTAATCTTTCGAAGTGTATCTTACCTTACGGGGTCTCTTTGGGCTCCCCTGCTGCGGCTAGTGCGGCCTCTAGTTGGGCCTTGCACTTTTCCAGCTCCTGGGACAGTACAGTATTCTTCTCTATAAGAACCTGCATATTAAATGATCCTTAAATCAGTTGCTCTAACTGTTTCAAGTCTCGGGGGCTACTGGTATATATATATTTGACCAAAACTTTCTTACCCGTATGTCTTTTACATACTGCTCCGTGGCTCTGGCTAAACCATTTTGTGCGGCACGGAGGTACGCATCTCCTGAATTAAAGACATCTAAAGCCTCTTGGGAGAAACAAGCGTCGCGTAGAACTATCCGGCGACGCCTGTGGTTCATGGCACTCTCCACTTCAGAATTTGTGGCAGACAGCCTGTCCGCATCCTTTGTCGGAGGAGCGTCCGGAGCGCGCCTTGTGCTCGCCTCCGCTTCCTGGCCAGACGTTGGAGCCTGGCTGGTGGAGGCGCGATTGGCAACCTCTCCGGATGTAGTCCGGCGAGGTCTCTTTGTTCTGAAGATAGCACGACCGTTAATATGCCCTGACAGAATAACACCAGGGAAACAGAGGGTGCGCTATACCTTTGCGCCGGCATCTCAGTCCGGACTACATTCCTTTTTTCCCAACGGGGCCCTGCGGCCCCTCGTTGGCTAGCCGCCGCAGGATCGGCCTCCTGCCTCGGAAATCTCCCCTGCAAAACACGGTTGTCGTCAGAAACACCGGAATACGTGAGAGTGGAATCTCTCTCAAGGGAATGAGACTCCGGTTTCTGTCACCTGGGAGGCCGGGATTAACCCTGGGTAATCAGCCGTGATGGCCACCAAGGTATCGTCCTTGCTTAGCTGATGGAACACCCCGTCGATAAGCTCCACCGATATGTCCGGATCCTCTTCGGAGTCCGGATCGAGGGACCTTTCTGGGTCCTCGGGCTGTGGAGGGCAGCTGTTTATATCCTTTACCACCTGTCGCAGTTCCTGCATTGAAGTCGTTAGACTACATATCTAACCGTGGGAGTATAAAACAAACGGGCAAGCGTAGTTGTTCACTTACCCAACTTGGAGGATCGTACATAGTAAATCCGGCCTGCGGGTTGACGCAGAGGAATTCCTCCTTTTCTCCCTTATACAAAGAGGATAAGATCTTTACTAGAGCGGCAGCCGAGGCCGGCCCCTTACGACCGTAACGGGTGGCGTCATCCTCCCCGTTGAAATCCCACATGGGGTGGCCTCTATATTGAAGTGGCTGCACCCCCCGCATAATGCATGCGGCCATGACTCCAATCATGGTTAGTCCGGAATGAGCCAACAGTCTTATCCGGCCCATCAGGTAAAGGACGTCTCTGTTTCTTTCTCTCTGAGAGCTCCGCGGACGCCAGCTCAAGCGTTTCTTCCATGGAGCACTGTTGAACTCAGGGAGACCGACCCGGATAGGGTCCGGTAGCGGGACGTCATCTATGTAAAACCGAAGGCCAGTCCTCAGACGCCTTCTTTGGGGTTCCGGATAGGTATCCGGTCCCGGCGATGCGCCATACTTCGGCTCCGCCCACTTAGTATATAGACCCCTCTCGAGAACGGGGCACCAGGCAGAATAACCTCTTCCACAGCGCGAAATGAGCCTCAACACCTAAAAATAGCTCGCAAAGGGCGACGAAACCCGCAATATGTAATACGGAGGCGGGCGTGAGATTGTGCAGCTGGAGGCCGTAGAACTCCAGAAGCCCGCGGAGAAATGGATGAATTGGAAACCCCGGTCCCCTTATTAGATAGGGGACGAGGCACACCCGCTCTCCTTTAGAAGGATTGGGGGTGCTCTCCGCTTGTTTTCCGCCATTGTAGGTGGCGAGACCGGCTCGGACCGGGACCATGTATGCCTGAGGGAGAAATCCCTTGGCCTGAAGCGACACTAACTCGCTATGCGGGATGGTGCAACTCTCCCAGTCCCCGGGTTTGGGACCGGAGGGGCGAGGGGAGGAGCTGCGACGACTGGTCATGTTGGAATGGACCTTTGCTGGAAGCGCTCTGATGATAACTCACGGAGAGGAGAAGATGTGGTTTGGACCTAAATCCCCATCCCGTTAAACAGGCAGCTCATTTATACGGCTAGGGGTGTGGATGTAAAAACGCCCTGGCTTTTTGAAGGAAATATGCTCTAGAGGCAATAATAAAGTTATTATTTATTTCCTTATATCATGATAAATGTTTATTATTCATGCTAGAATTGTATTAACCGTAAACATAATACATGTGTGAATACATAGACAAACAGAGTGTCACTAGTATGCCTCTACTTGACTAGCTCGTTAATCAAAGATGGTTATGTTTCCTAACCATGGACAAAGAGTTGTTATTTGATTAACGGGATCACATCATTAGATGAATGATCTGATTGACATGACCCATTCCATTAGCTTAGCACCCGATCGTTTAGTATGTTGCTATTGCTTTCTTCATAACTTATACATGTTCCTATGACTATGAGATTATGCAACTCCCGTTTGCCGGAGGAACACTTTGTGTGCTACCAAACGTCACAACGTAACTGGGTGATTATAAAGGTGCTCTACAGGTGTCTCCAAAGGTACATGTTGGGTTGGCGTATTTCGAGATTAGGATTTGTCACTCCGATTGTCGGAGAGGTATCTCTGGGCCCTCTCGGTAATGCACATCACATAAGCCTTGCAAGCATTGCAACTAATGAGTAAGTTGTGAGATGATGTATTATGGAACGAGTAAAGAGACTTGCCGGTAACGAGATTGAACTAGGTATTGAGATACCGACGATCGGATCTCGGGCAAGTAACATACCGATGACAAAGGGAACAACGTATGTTGTTATGCGGTCTGACCGAAAAAATATCTTCGTAGAATATGTAGGAGCCAATATGAGCATCCAGGTTCCGCTATTGTTTATTGACCGGAGAAATGTCTCGGTCATGTCTACATTGTTCTCGAACCCATAGGGTCCGCACGCTTAATGTTTCGATGACAGTTATATTATGAGTTTATGCATTTTGATGTACCAAAGTTTGTTCGGAGTCCCGTATGTGATCACGTACTTGACGAGGAGTCTCGAAATGGTCGAGACATAAAGATTGATATATTGGAAGCCTATATTTGGATATCGGAAGTGTTCCGGGTGAAATCGGGATTTTACCGGAATACCGGGAGGTTACCGGAACCCCCCGGGAGGTATATGGGCCTTAGTGGGCTTTAGTGGAAGAGAGGAGAGGTGGCCAGGGCTGGGCCGCGCGCCCCTCCCCCCCTAGTCCGAATAGGACAAGGAGAGGGGGGCGGCGCCCCCCCCCCCTTTCTTCTCTCTCTCCTCTTTCCCCTCCCGAATCCTATTCCAACTAGGAAAGGGGGGAATCCTACTCCCGGTGGGAGTAGGACTCCTCCTGGCGCGCCCTCCTCCTGGCCGGCCGCACCCCCCCCCCTTTTGATCCTTTATATACGGGGGCAAGGGGCACCCCTAGACACACAAGTTGATCCGTGTGATCATATTCTTAACCGTGTGCGGTGCCCCCTTCCACCATAGTCCTCGATAATATTGTAGCGGTGCTTAGGCGAAGCCCTGCGACGGTAGTACATCAAGATCGTCACCACGCCGTTGTGCTGACGGAACTCTTCCCCGATGCTTTGCTGGATCGGAGTCCGGGGATCGTCATCGACCTGAACGTGTGCTAGAACTCGGAGGTGCCGTAGTTTCAATGCTTGATCGGTCGGGCCGTGAAGACGTACGACCACATCAACCGCGTTGTGCTAACACTTCCGATGTCGGTCTACAAGGGTACTTAGATCACACTCTCCCCTTTCGTTGCTATGCATCACCATGATCTTGCGTGTGCGTAGGAAATTTTTTAAATTACCATGTTCCCCAACAGTGGTATCAGAGCCTAGGTTTTATGTGTTGATGTTATATGCACGAGTAGAACACAAGTGAGTTGTGGACGATATAAGTCTTACTGCTTACCAACATGTCATACTTTGGTTCGACGGTATTGTTGGACGAAGCAGCCCGGACCGACATTACGCGTACGCTTACGCGAGACCGGTTCTCCCGACGTGCTTTGCACAAAGGTGGCTAGCGGGTGACAGTTTCTCCAACTTTAGTTGAACCGAGTGTGGCTACGCCCGGTCCTTGCGAAGGTTAAAACAACACCAACTTGACAAACTATCGTTGTGCTTTTGATGCGTAGGTAAGATTGGTTCTTGCTTAAGCCCGTAGGAGCCACGTAAAACTTGCAACAACAAAGTAGAGGACGTCTAACTTGTTTTTGCAGGGCATGTTGTGATGTGATATGGTCAAGACATGATGCTAAATTTTATTGTATGAGATGATCAAGTTTTGTAACCGAGTTATCGGCAACTGGCAGGAGCCATATGGTTGTCGCTTTATTGTATGCAATGCAATCGCGCTGTAATGCTTTACTTTATCACTAAGCGGTAGCGATAGTCGTGGAAGCATAAGATTGGCGAGACGACAACGATGCTACGATGGAGATCAAGGTGTCGCGCCGGTGACGATGGTGATCACGACGGTGCTTCGAAGATGGAGATCACAAGCACAAGATGATGATGGCCATATCATATCACTTATATTGATTGCATGTGATGTTTATCTTTTATGCATCTTATCTTCTTTGATTGACGGTAGCATTATAAGATGATCTCTCACTAATTATCAAGAAGTGTTCTCCCTGAGTATGCACCGTTGCGAAAGTTCTTCGTGCTGAGACACCACGTGATGATCGGGTGTGATAGGCTCTACGTTCAAATACAACGGGTGCAAAACAGTTGCACACGCAGAATACTCAGGTTATACTTGACGAGCCAAGCATATACAGATATGGCCTCGGAACACGGAGACCGAAAGGTCGAGCGTGAATCATATAGTAGATATGATCAACATAGTGATGTTCACCAATGAAACTACTCCATCTCATGTGATGATCGGACATGGTTTAGTTGATTTGGATCACGTAATCACATAGAGGATTAGAGGGATGTCTATCTAAGTGGGAGTTCTTTAAGTAATATGATTAATTGAACCTAAATTTATCATGAACTTAGTATCTGATAGTATCTTTCTTACGTATGTTTGATTGTAGATAGATGGCCCGTGCTATTGTTCCGTTGAATTCTAATGCGTTCCTTAAGAAAGCAAAGTTGAAAGATGATGGTAGCAAGTACACGGACTGGGTCCGTAACTTGAGGATTATCCTCATTGCTGCACAGAAGAATTACGTCCTGGAAGCACCGCTGGGTGCCAGGCCTGCTGCTGGAGCAACACGAGATGTTATGAACGTCTGGGAGAGCAAAGCTGATGACTACTCAATAGTTCAGTGTGCCATGCTTTACGGCTTAGAATTGGGACTTCAACGACGTTTTGAACGCCATGGAGCATATGAGATGTTCCAGGAGTTGAAGTTAATATTTCAAGCAAATGCCCGGATTAAGAGATATGAAGTCTCCAATAAATTCTATAGCTGCAAGATGGAGGAGAACAGTTATGTCAGTGAGCATATACTCAAAATGTCTGGGTATAATAATCACTTGATTCAATTGGGAGTTAATCTTCCAGATGATTGCATCATTGACAGAATTCTCCAATCACTGCCACCAAGCTACAAGAGCTTCGTGATGAACTATAATATGCAAGGGATGAATAAGACTATTCCCGAGCTCTTCGCAATACTGAAAGCTGCGGAGGTAGAAATCAAGAAGGAGCATCAAGTGTTGATGGTCAACAAGACCACTAGTTTCAAGAAAAAGGGCAAAGGGAAGAAGAAGGGGAACTTCAAAAGGAACAACAAGCAAGCTGCTACTCAAGAGAAGAAACCCAAACCTAGACCTAAGCCTGAAACTGAGTGCTTCTACTGCAAGCAGACTGGTCACTGGAAGCGGAACTGCCCCAAGTATTTGGCGGATAAGAAGGATGGCAAGGTGAACAAAGGTATATGTGATATACATGTTATTGATGTGTACCTTACTAATGCTCGCAGTAGCACCTGGGTATTTGATACTGGTTCTGTTGCTAATATTTGCAACTCGAAACAGGGACTACGGATTAAGCGAAGATTGGCTAAGGACGAGGTGATGATGCGCGTGGGAAATGGTTCCAAAGTCGATGTGATCGCAGTCGGCACGCTACCTCTACATCTACCTTCGGGATTAGTATTAGACCTAAATAATTGTTATTTGGTGCCAGCGTTAAGCATGAACATTATATCTGGATCTTGTTTGATGCGAGACGGTTATTCATTTAAATCAGAGAATAATGGTTGTTCTATTTACATGAGTAATATCTTTTATGGTCATGCACCCTTAAGGAGTGGTCTATTCTTATTAAATCTCGATAGTAGTGACACACATATTCATAGTGTTGAAGCCAAAAGATGCAGAGTTGATAATGATAGTGCAACTTATTTGTGGCACTGCCGTTTGGGTCATATCGGTATAAAGCGCACGAAGAAACTCCATACTGATGGGCTTTTGGAACCACTTGATTATGAATCACTTGGTACTTGCGAACCGTGCCTTATGGGTAAGATGACAAAAACACCATTCTCCGGTACTATGCAGAGAGCAACAGATTTTTTGGAAATCATACATACAGATGTATGTGGTCCGATGAATGTTGAGGCTCGTGGCGGATATCGTTATTTTCTCACCTTCACAGATGACTTAAGCAGATATGGGTATATCTACTTAATGAAACACAAGTCTGAAACGTTTGAAAAGTTCAAAGAATTTCAGAGTGAAGTTGAAAATCATCATAACAAGAAAATAAAATTCCTACAATCTGATCGTGGAGGAGAATATTTGAGTTACGAGTTTGGTGTACATTTGAAACAATGTGGAATAGTTTCGCAACTCACGCCACCTGGAACACCACAGTGTAATGGTGTGTCCGAATGTCGTAATCGTACTTTACTAGATATAGTGCGATCTATGATGTCTCTTACTGATTTACTGCTATCGTTTTGGGGATACGCTCTAGAGACGGCCGCATTCACGTTAAGTAGGGCACCATCAAAATCCGTTGAGACGACGCCTTATGAACTGTGGTTTGGCAAGAAACCAAAGTTGTCGTTTCTGAAAGTTTGGGGTTGCGATGCTTATGTGAAAAAGCTTCAACCTGATAAGCTCGAACCCAAATCCGAGAAATGTGTCTTCATAGGATATCCAAAGGAAACTATTGGATACACCTTCTATCACAGATCCGAAGGCAAGAATTTTGTTGCTAAATTCGGAAACTTTCTGGAGAAGGAGTTTCTCTCGAAAGAAGTGGGTGGGAGGAAAGTAGAACTTGACGAGGTAACTGTACCTACTCCCTTATTGGAAAGTAATACATCACAGAAACCTGTTTCTATGACACCTACACCAATTAGTGAGGAAGCTAATGATAATGATCATGAAACTTCAGAACAAGATACTACTGAACCTCGTAGATCAACCAGAGTGAGATCCGCGCTAGAGTGGTACGGTAATCCTGTTCTGGAAGTCATGCTACTAGATCATGATGAACCTACGAACTATGAAGAAGCGATAGTGAGCCCAGATTCCGCAAAATGGCTTGAAGCCATGAAATCTGGGATGGGATCCATGTATGAGAACAAAGTATGGACTTTGGTTGACTTGCCCAATGATTGGCAAGCAATTGAGAATAAATGGATCTTCAAGAAGAAGAATGACGCTGACGGTAATATTACTGTCTACAAAGCTCGACTTGTTGCAAAAGGTTTTCGGCAAGTTCAAGGGATTGACTACGATGAGACCTTCTCACCCATAGCGATGCTTAAGTCTGTCCGAATCATGTTAGCAATTGCCGCATTTTATGATTATGAAATTTGGCAGATGGATGTCAAAACTGCATTCCTGAATGGATTTCTGGAAGAAGAGTTGTATATGATGCAACCAGAAGGTTTTGTCGATCCAAAGGGAGCTAACAAAGTGTGCAAGCTCCAGCGATCCATTTATGGACTAGTGCAAGCCTCTCGAAGTTGGAATAAACGCTTTGATAGTGTGATCAAAGCATTTGGTTTTATACAGACTTTTGGAGAAGCCTGTATTTACAAGAAAGTGAGTGGGAGCTCTGTAGCATTTCTGATATTATATGTGGATGACATATTACTAATTGGAAATGATATAGAATTTCTGGATAGCATAAAGGGATACTTGAATAAGAGTTTTTCAATGAAAGACCTCGGTGAAGCTGCTTACATATTAGGCATTAAGATCTATAGAGATAGATCAAGACGCTTAATTGGACTTTCACAAAGCACATACCTTGACAAAGTTTTGAAGAAGTTCAAAATGGATCAAGCAAAGAAAGGGTTCTTGCCTGTGTTACAAGGTGTGAAGTTGAGTAAGACTCAATGCCCGACCACTGCAGAAGATAGAGAGAAAATGAAAGATGTTCCCTATGCTTCAGCCATAGGCTCTATCATGTATGCAATGCTGTGTACCAGACCTGATGTATGCCTTGCTATAAGTCTAGCAGGGAGGTACCAAAGTAATCCAGGAGTGGATCACTGGACAGCGGTCAAGAACATCCTGAAATACCTGAAAAGGACTAAGGATATGTTTCTCATTTATGGAGGTGACAAAGAGCTCATCGTAAATGGTTACGTTGATGCGAGCTTTGACACTGATCCAGACGATTCTAAATCGCAAACCCGATACGTGTTTACATTAAACAGTGGAGCTGTCAGTTGGTGCAGTTCTAAACAAAGCGTCATGGCGAGATCTACGTGTGAAGCGGAATACATAGCGGCTTCGGAAGCAGCAAATGAAGGAGTCTGGATGAAGGAGTTCATATCCGATCTAGGTGTCATACCTAGTGCATCGGGTCCAATGAAAATATTTTGTGACAATACTGGTGCAATTGTCTTGGCAAAGGAATCTAGATTTCACAAGAGAACCAAGCACATCAAGAGACGCTTCAATTCCATCCGGGATCTAGTCCAGGTGGGAGACATAGAGATTTGCAAGATACATACGGATCTGAATGTAGCAGACCCGTTGACTAAGCCTCTTCCACGAGCAAAACATGATCAGCATCAAGGCTCCATGGGTGTTAGAATCATTACTGTGTAATCTAGATTATTGACTCTAGTGCAAGTGGGAGACTGAAGGAAATATGCCCTAGAGGCAATAATAAAGTTATTATTTATTTCCTTATATCATGATAAATGTTTATTATTCATGCTAGAATTGTATTAACCGGAAACATAATACATGTGTGAATACATAGACAAACAGAGTGTCACTAGTATGCCTCTACTTGACTAGCTCGTTAATCAAAGATGGTTATGTTTCCTAACCATGGACAAAGAGTTGTTATTTGATTAACGGGATCACATCATTAGATGAATGATCTGATTGACATGACCCATTCCATTAGCTTAGCACCCGATCGTTTAGTATGTTGCTATTGCTTTCTTCATAACTTATACATGTTCCTATGACTATGAGATTATGCAACTCCCGTTTGCCGGAGGAACACTTTGTGTGCTACCAAACGTCACAACGTAACTGGGTGATTATAAAGGTGCTCTACAGGTGTCTCCAAAGGTACATGTTGGGTTGGCGTATTTCGAGATTAGGATTTGTCACTCCGATTGTCGGAGAGGTATCTCTGGGCCCTCTCGGTAATGCACATCACATAAGCCTTGCAAGCATTGCAACTAATGAGTTAGTTGTGAGATGATGTATTACGGAACGAGTAAAGAGACTTGCCGGTAACGAGATTGAACTAGGTATTGAGATACCGACGATCGAATCTCGGGCAAGTAACATACCGATGACAAAGGGAACAACGTATGTTGTTATGCGGTCTGACCGAAAAAAGATCTTCGTAGAATATGTAGGAGCCAATATGAGCATCCAGGTTCCGCTATTGGTTATTGACCGGAGACATGTCTCGGTCATGTCTACATTGTTCTCGAACCCGTAGGGTCCGCACGCTTAAGGTTTCGATGACAGTTATATTATGAGTTTATGCATTTTGATGTACCGAAGTTTGTTCGGAGTCCCAGATGTGACCATGGACATGACGAGGAGTCTCGAAATGGTCGAGACATAAAGATTGATATATTGGAAGCCTATATTTGGATATCGGAAGTGTTTCGGGTGAAATCAGGATTTTACCGGAATACCGGGAGGTTACCGAAACCCCCCGGGAGGTATATGGGCCTTAGTGGGCTTTAGTGGAAGAGAGGAGAGGTGGCCAGGGCTGGGCCGCGCGCCCCTCCCCCCCTAGTCCGAATAGGACAAGGAGAGGGGGCGGCGCCCCCCCCCTTTCTTCTCTCTCTCCTCTTTCCCCTCCCGAATCCTATTCGAACTAGGAAAGGGGGGAATCCTACTCCCGGTGGGAGTAGGACTCCTCCTGGCGCGCCCTCCTCCTAGCCGGCCGCACCCCCCCTTGATCCTTTATACGGGGGCAAGGGGCACCCCTAGACACACAAGTTGATCCGTGTGATCATATTCTTAACCGTGTGCGGTGCCCCCTTCCACCATAGTCCTCGATAATATTGTAGCGGTGCTTAGGCGAAGCCCTGCGACGCTAGTACATCAAGATCGTCACCACGCCGTCGTGCTGACGAAACTCTTCCCCGACGCTTTGCTGGATCGGAGTCCGGGGATTGTCATCGAGATGAACGTGTGCTAGAACTCGGAGGTGCCGTAGTTTCGGTGCTTGATCGGTCGGGCCGTGAAGATGTACGACTACATCAACCGCGTTGTGCTAACGCTTCCGTTGTTGATCTACAAGGGTACGTAGATCACACTCTCCCCTTTTGTTGCTATGCATCACCATGATCTTGCGTGTGCGTAGGAAATTTTTGAAATTACCACGTTCCCCAACACTTCTCGCATTCTTTTGACACGTGGAAGACGACCATTATTGGGCTTGGGAGCCGAGGAGCGCTACATTACAAAAATTGGACATTATTCCTATAGGTACACACGATTTGGAGAAGAACCCGCCTTGCAATGCCGAACAATCTGCGCGCCGGACTCGTCGTCATTGAAGCCTGGTTCGGGGGCTACTGAGGGAGTCCTGGATTAGTGGGTGTTCGGGTAGCCGGACTATACCTTCAGCCGGACTCCTGGACTATGAAGATACAAGATTGAAGACTTCGTCCCGTGTCCAGATGGGACTTTCCTTGGCGTGGAAGGCAAGCTTGGCAATGCGGATATTCAAGATCTCCTACCATTGTAACCGACTATATGTAACCCTAACCCTATCCGGTGTCTATATAAACCGGAGGGTTGTAGTCCGTAGGCAATCAACTCCATATACAACAATCATACCATAGGCTAGCTTCTAGGGTTTAGCCTCCTTGATCTCGTGGTAGATCTACTCTTCTACTACCCATATCATCAATATTAATCAAGCAGGACGTAGGGTTTTACCTCCATCAAGAGGGCCCGAACCTGGGTAAAACATCGTGTTCCCTGCCTCCTGTTACCATCCGGCCTAGACGCACAGTTCAGGACCCACTACCTGAGATCTGTTGGTTTTGACACCGACAACCACCCTACCTGTTAGCCCCGTTCATACACCATGGGCGCCAACCACCCTCTCCTCGCCCGAAATTGTTCTGGGCAAATATTGGCGAGATGCGAGATTACCCTCGTATCCCCATCCGACGAGACGTCCAAATTTTAAACGGGGGCTAAGTTCGTAACTTTCCCATATTTCAGATAGGCGCGTCCTGAAAACATGGTTCCCCGTACCTCTCCCTCCATTTTCCCATTCATACACCGTCCGCGCTAGAACACCATCCCCACACCAGCCTCCGTCCGCCACCCCATCCATCGTCGCCGTCCTCCACCCCATCCATCGCCTCCGTACTCTACCACATCCATCGCCACCATCCTCCACCATGCTGGAGCACCTACCAAGACCGCGTCGTCCACTGCTAGAGATGGACGTTTCTCATCCATGACGACGGACCAAGAGCCTTGCATCACGTCCTCTCGCTTCATCGGCATCGTCGTCCTCTTTGCCAGGGCCGCTCACACGACCTTCTCTTCCACCGCAACGGGACTTATCCCTCGATGCACCCGTCTACCATCGCATATCTGCTTCAACACCACCGACAGCCATCGCACCCCCAATGCCTACACAGCGACGCAAGAGAGGTGGTACTTCATATCTCCTCAACCTTTTGATCTCAACCAGAAAATAGATCTTGACTTGGTTAATCTACTTTCTTTTCATATCTTAGAATTTAGTTCTTAGTTCAAAGCAAACAATGGCTGCTAAATATCATTTCTCCAGTTTGCAGCTTCAAATCTGCCATGGCACAGTCATAATACAGTTTAATTGATCATGTTGGTTCCGTGGTGGTTTCTTTAATAGAAATCGGAGGGGAAACCCTCTTTTGCTCAAAAAATATGCTTAGGTTTCCCCCTTTGATGATCATTATAAGATCAGAATACGTGCTTTGTGTCATAACAGCACTGCTCCACCCATCAAGCTATATAAGCTTAGTTGTTCAAATACGAATCTGATATTATTAAAACAGAGTTGTTTAATTGGTCAGCTAAATGTTCCTAAATTAGTTTTGAAAATGCATGTACGCCGCTCAGGTGTGTATCTCTATAGGGTGCCCACAGTGGGCCGGCCCACCCTGGGATTTTGGGTCGTTCCAGGCCCCGATTCCCCTATGTTCTGCTACGCGCTTCCCGATCTCTACTCGCCGCCAGCCGCCTGCCTCGCCCACGACTGGCCGTCCCCGGACGGCATGACTCTAGGAGGATTTTGGACGGTCTCTTACTGCAGTTACAATTCTGCATACTTGTCCTAGTAAGCTCACAAGTAAATGATTGATTCACTACATCTATGCTTGCCTTGTCATATTTGTTGTCAATATTCTTTTAGGGTGGACCACCCTGTTTCTAAATACTAGAACCGTGGACATGAGTGAATAGTATTTCTCTATGTGATCTCTTCCATCATGTGTGGGCAACGAACACTGCATTGTATAGAAAGAAAGTGTCATTTCCAGCTTTTACATAGGCTTCGATCTTTTACATGGAATACAATCTGCCTACTTGCTTTGTGTGGCACTACCAACACTCCACCCATGAAGCTAAACATTATGACACTCATAATTCCTTAGTTTATTTGTTCAAATACGAATTTCATATGATTCTAATGTTCCTACTTCAGTTTTGAAATGTGTGTCTGCCTGTTATAGAGACATAAGGGGTTTGTATTTCTGTGTGTGGTCTGGTCAGCACGGTTGGGGGTGAACTTTGCATATGCAGGGGTTTATAGGGAGACACTCTTCGAGTTGAATCCGCAATGCATTCCATAGATAATCTGACTACTTTTTATGTTTTCATGAATCTCAGATTCTGAACAGCATCATAATGATTATGAGCTTGCGCGCATGAAAAGAATAAAGCAGAACAATGCCATGGCTGTCAAACTTGGCATTAAGGGACTGAAATCAAGTCTGGATGCAATGCAATGCAAACGCTCTCCACCTACAGATTCATGCTCAGAATATGATCCTAACAGTGATTCTGAGCTAGAGGGAGACCTAAGTCAATGTAGCTCCCTAGTGGAGGAGTCAGAGGAAGATGCCCTATCTTATTCACCCATCAAGGTGCTTGCTCTAACTTTCCAAGGTTATATTGGTCGCACATATCTTGCAACTGATGCTTTGCATTGCTTCTACTTTGTTGAACTGCCATTAGCTTAGTTTACACATCGTGTATGTGAATACGCCCTGCCTATCCATTTTCAGTACATATTCCATCTGTCATCATACCATATTTATCCATTCAAATGTTGTTCTTGTGTATCAGACGTTCAAAAGGAAGAGGGCGATTGCTGATCGTGGAGGAGCACAAGCAAAGTATTTGGAAAAGGTAGTGGCACCTGATAAATCAAATAGCCCATTAGGTGTAGTTGCAATATCACCTGACCCACAAAACACCCCAACTCTAGCAGACTCTAGCCCTACTACACTGGTCATTTCTGATGCCCCAACTCAGCAGACCCCAGCTGCAGCAAACAGTATGATTATGCCAGTTGACATAGCACCAGCTCTACGATGCAAAACCCCCATTCCAGCAAAGAGTACACCAAATCCAGTTGCCAAATCCCTTTTCGAACCAGAGAGAGCCCCAATTGCAGCAAATAGGACCCCTGTTCCATTTCTTCCCAGTTTAGAAGACGAAGCTTATATTGTTGTCAGGAACTTTGTGCGCATCTTTCCTTCATGGAAAGATTATACCGCAGACACAGAACAATTTCCAGTCTTCCTCCGCAACTTACGCGTAAGTAATGTACTAATGTTATTCATGGTCATTACTGCATATGTTTCTACTGACAGAAGACACAAGATTTCATTCTTTTAAATAGGCGAGGACCAAACTGGATTGTGAAGACGAGCAAGGGTTGGTTGCGCTTTTCAAGCACTCGTTGATGAAGTATCGTTCCTACCTGAGGCAAGCGCACTTCGATGGCAAGCCTCTAAACGAAATTTCTGTAAAGTCTCCGGTGCTACATTTATCCGACGGTGACTGGAATAATCTTGTTACACATTGGTCTCGGCTGCAGCGTAAGGTACTGTCTATGATATCACATCACAATTTGAACTACATTTCTGCATTTGCCTTAACGTCTCACTTGTACGAAAACTGTTAGCAGAAGAACATTCATTCTCAAGGGACCACAGAATCTCGCAACTATACTACACACTGCATTGCTCTTGTGAGTACCTCTTGCCCTGTATGACCATACTTACTTTCATAGTTGTTTGATTATGTAGCATCACTGCACATGTTAGCCTCGTTATCGTCCATTTGGTGGACATTATAAGATCCGTATGGACTCTTACATAAATTTAGAATCAACCCAATGCTTTTGAAGAGGTTTAGCTCTGCAGTCCTCTTGTAAGGACTGAACGTCGTCTATCACTGTACTTACATTAACAGCTACTCCCTCCGTCCCATAATATAAGAACGTTTTGTACAGTACACCAGTGTTCAAAACACTCTTGTATTATGGGAAGAGGGATTGGTTCATTGTGTAGCATTCTGCATCTTATCTCCCTCGCCCACCATTTACTAAAAAAGATCAGATCTATATTTAATCTTACAAAAAGTAGAATACACAGACAATGCCAGTGCAGAAGTGTAGCCCATTGCTCTTGTCAGTACATTTTGTCCTGTAACGCTTGTACTTCCAGGGATTGGTAGTTGATTATGTAGCATCAATCTGCATCTTATCTTCATTATCCTCTATCCCTTCCAGTATTATCATATCTATAATTACTCTCTACAAAATGTAGAGTACAGGCAATGCTTATGAAGAAGATTATGTGCTGAAATTCTTGAGTTATCCTTCCCTTGACATGGAGAAGGGCATTATAAAGCCGGTGTTAACTGTTAATGTAAGTCAGTCCTTCTAAAGCCTTTATCCTCAACTGCTGTTTAATTTGCTCATACTCCCTATCGTTTACTGTTTAGTTTGTTTCTACCAAAATGCATGTTCGCAAGAACCGTAAGTTCTAAGTTTTACTTGTAAAACCAAATTCCTTATTCATACCATGCACATTACTCAATACTCCCTATATGTATGCTTGTTTTTGTGGATCTATAATCCAGTGTGTGGTGAAGCAGCCCACGTTTGCACCTTGTCATCTCCTGTTTTATCTTACTGATGTGGCTGATGATATGAACAACATGCCATGCACATTAACCAAAATAGATACAATGATTTTCTTTGCCCTTCATCTATGCTTGTTATGTTGACATGGTAATCCAGTAGTGTGGTGAAGCTCCCCGCATTATGAACAATGCCAAATTATGCTATTGATATTTTGAACTTACTCTTTATTTTCTAATTTGAAATTGGATGGAATTGACAGCACAGTTATCATCTTTGTTTATACACGTGCAAAACCTGTCATCTCTCTGCTTTGTTTCAGGGTGATATGCCTGATGGCATGCACAAGTCTGCTGAAGGCTGTGAGACAAACCCAACATATATTGCAGCAAAGAAGGCAAAACATCTTGAAGATAGCGAGACAACCCCAAAGTCTTGTCTTGATGCAGTGTTCAAGTTACTTGAGACTAGCAGTCAGACAAGCTCACAGATTTCGTTGTCTGAATCAGTTCGACTTCTTCAGTCCCAAGTTCTAGCAGAAAGGCATTCTGCAACTCAACTTCAACTTGAAGTCCTATCTCTAAAAAAGATTGCGGAGAAGACCAATGAGAACCTCATCGCTAAATAGCTACACCTGGAAGCTATGACCGACATGCTAGGCCGGTCTCACAGCCTTGCTCAGCAGCTTGCGCAGCAGTTCCCGTGCAAGCCTAACCTTTCTTGAACTGCCTTGGAAGTGGTCTCGGTTCAATATTATTACGCGCAATGATGCCCAGTTTTTGTAATCTGCTTCTTCGTTGCGCTTTATGATCACTCATGGTGCACTTCGATGCCCAGTGGATGTAATATACCATAAATCCTTTATTGTATAGTGTAGGTTTATTCTTAGTTACTATGCTGTAATTTCTTTATTGTATAGAGTAGGTTTGTTCTTAATTCCTACTAGTTACTGCCATCATTCGCTATCTGAAAAAAATAGATGTAGTCGATCGGGCCGAAACATTCGCCTCTAACGGGCCTGGTTTTTAGCGGGCCACAATTGGGTCGGCCTGCATCTTTCTTGGGCCCGAATGATTGGGGCTTTCACACTTTGCGCGAGGCCCACAACTTACACCGGCCTATGTTTTAGTTGGGCCTTTTGTGGACCCATCGCTTAGTTTGGCCCAGGTAGCGTTGGGCCATTAACAGGCTGAATATTGTACTATCCTGTTACGGCCCAGATGAAACCATGGGCCTTTAGCAGGTCGAAATGCATGTTGGGCCTCAATTTTCACTAGTCGTCGACGGGCCTTCAGCAAGCTGAAATGTAGACCGGGCCTTTTTGGGCCCAGCTACATCATGGGCAGTTACTAGGTCGAAACATATCTCGGGCCTTAGTTGGCCCACTGATATCATGGGCCTTTAAGAGGCCGAAAGCTTAGTACAGATACCAACGGGTCGAATTATGCGACAGGCCTTTAACAGGCCCAAAGTCACGTTGGGCTTAACTGTTTCCACCTTTATCACGGGCCGTTAGTGGGCCCGATGTCCCGTCGGACCATATATGGCCCATGGGCAGCATGGGCCATTCCCAGGCCGAAAGTCACACTGGGCTGAAATGGGCCCATGTCTACATCGGGCCTCTAACAGGTCAAAAGTCACTGGGCTGTAATTGGGCCCAAATATTCGGCAAAAAATTAATGGGCCAGACCTAGCTTCGGGCCATAAATGGGCCTTTATTAAGCAGGCTCTTATTGGGATGGCCCACTAGTACCTGAGTAAGTACTACGAGCCTTTGATTGGGCCGACCTTTTTAACCTATATGGGCCTCTGTTGGGCCCAGCCACGTGTCGACGTATCATAGGCATGTCTCCTCCAATGGACGGGCGACATCTGGCCCACTGACGAGCTGACAGGTGTTCCCTCCGGCCAATCAGAATTTTACACGTGGAAATTTCTCATTGGTCCCGGCTGTTAACGGGTTATCGGACCCAAAACCGGACCCGATGGCTTAACGGTGTTTCATTACGGTGGATGCCACGTGTTGGTCACCCTTGACGAAAGCACTTCTGTGACGTGCGATTTATCGCCATGGAAGTGGACACTTCCGTGATGATAATTTTGGTAATGTCATGGAACACTTCTACGACAACACAGGTATGACTATCTTGATTCTGTCATAAAATCATCATGGATGTGCATGCATGACAAAAAATGCGACCTACTGTGACAAACATGTATCATCACGGAAGTGTATTTTTTTTGTAGTGTCAGGAGCCTTGTGGCGCGACAGTCCAAGGCGATTCGGCCGGATCTTCTGCGGCTGGCTCTGGTGTTGTGGAAATTGTGACAGCTGCTGCACATGTATCATCTGAAATTCGTCAGTGCCATACCAGGTCAAAATCTGGATTATTCAAGCCTTAGGAATACAAGGATGGTACAATAAGGTATGATCCTCGCAAGTATGCTTTTCTCACTAGTTCCGGTGAACCCACTCATTTAGCTAAAGCTCTTGCTCACAAAGAATGGAAAGGGGCTATGGACAATGAATATCAAGCACTCATGAAAAATAAAACGTGGCATCTAGTACTACCAAAAAGGGAAAGAATTTGATTGATTGCAAGTGGGTCTATAAGATTAAAAGAAAGTCCGATGGAAGTATAGATAGATACAAGGCTAGATTGGTTGCAAAAGGGTTTAAACAAAGGTTTGGAATTGATTATGAGGATACCTTTAGCCCTGTTGTTAAGGCAGCTACTATTCGACTTGTATTGTCTATTGCTATTTCCAGAGGGTGGAGTTTACGTCAGCTAGACGTCCAGGACGCGTTTCTTCATGGCATTCTTGAGGAAGAAGTGTTCATACGGCAACCACCAGGGTATGAAAACAAAAGCACACTTCACTTTGTCTGTAAGTTGGACAAAAGCTTTGTATGGCTTGAAATAGGCCCCAAGAGCCTGGTACTCCAGACTGAGCACTCAGTTACAACAACTTGGTTTTATGTAACATCCCAAATTTTCAATTTGGAATGTTATACATTAGATCATCAATGCATATCATATTTTTATTTGCTTCCGGCTTGATCCTAGAAATTCTACGCAACTCAAGGACCCTCGGAGAGAGTTGGGGGTTTCATGATTTTCATATTTGAGTTTTCTCAAATTTTGAAAACAGGATCATGTGATTTTATTTATTTTATCTTCAATTATTTCTATTACAAAAATATGAGAGAGGGAATAAAATCACTTTCCCAAAATAAAGAAATATTGCGGATTTAATAATAAAATCAAATAAGATTTTATTTAGGAGTTATTTTCTATTTTATTTGAATTTAGGAAAAATGCGTGTTTTTCAAAATTGCATTTAGGCCCCAAATAAATGTTCATCCTGTTTGGCTTGATTTTAGAAGCCGGGGAAAATTTATTTCGGGATTTTTGGAGTCCGTTTAGTATTTCTTTTATTTGTTTTTCTGCGCGTAATTATTTAAAAAAACGCAACCGACTTAGAGCCTGTTTCGGCCTGGACTCTTCCGGCCAGGCCTTTATATAGTGCCGACCCCGAGCCCGTTAGCCCAAGCCGCCGCCCCGCACCGGAACCCTAACCCTAGGCTGTCGTCGCCGCAGTCGCGCGCCGCCGCCTTGCCGCACCACCGCCCTGCGTCGCCGCCGGAGCCGCCGCCGCCGCCGAGGTTGACCCCGCCGCCGCCGCCGGTTTTTCCTAGAAAACCATTCGGTTTTGGCCGGTTTTCGATCGGGTTTTTTAGATCCATTTTTTAGATAGATCGGTTTTTTTTCTGGTTTGGTTTATTTAGCGAGCGTTCGCTCGTTCGTTCGTTTTAACGGACGCGTTCATCATTTAGTTACAGAAAACGAACGTTCGTTCGTTAATCTGTTCAACATTTTTCTTTTTCTCGGATTTCCCGCGATTATTTCTGATCGCGATTTCAGATCCGATTTTCATTCTAGTATAACTTTTCGCTCGTTTATCGGAATCAGGCGATTCAAGCGCCTGGAGTTTCGTCTCGAAACCCACTTTACGTTTAACCAACTCAAACAAGTTTTGCCTCTGTAAAATTTGACTTAGATCCAGATTAGTAAACGAAGCTTGTTTATTTCGCCGTTTGACTTTCGTTGCTTCGTTCGATTTGATTCTTTTTGCAAACTGAAGTTCTTAAGTTGAACTTTCTGGTTAGATCTCTTATTTGAGTTTTACCCGTGCATTAGATGAGTACTTATTGTATGCTTGTTTGTTGCGATAGAGTACCTGGAGTGCGCCGCTTGCTACTTCGAATCGCTAGGTTTCACGGATCATCAGCAAGGCAAGTAACACTTTGATCCTGCCTCCTACTACCCAGTTTTTATTGCATTAGATCAATCCTCAAACATTGCATGGTTAGGATCTAAATAAAATTGTGGGTTGGGAAGTAGATGAGGTAGTACCTATTACCTGTTTCATTATCAAACCCTTGGGAGTTACTTCTACGTTGCTTATATTGCCATGCTATGCTAGTAGACGTGGATTGGGTGAGTGTATCCATGACAGATGTGAGATTGTTAAATTAATGGTTTATTTAAGGTGGCAACTTAAACACATATCTGGGTGGATTGAGGCACCTGGGTATTCCAGTGATTGCTTGTTTTTCTTTATGGACCACCACCCAGGCTCAAAGGGATCATGAGATCATTCATACTAGAAACTTCCGTGTGCAGCCACAAGATACTATGGGCTCTAGCATAGTTGATTAAGTCGTGCGAACTCTTACAGTGGTAGACTAGCAGATGTAGGGGAAAGTAGGTGTAACGGTCTACCCGTTCGTAAGGTGCTAGCGCTTCTCAAAGACTATGTCTCGGTCATCCGTTTCTCAAACATCATGTAGTGCGAGAACCCCAACGGAGGAGATCGAGTCTTGTGGGGAAAAGTGCGCAAATCTCTGCAGAGTGTATAAACTAATCATGGTTAGCCGTGTCCCCAGTTATGGACATCTTGAGTATCTAGTACTTGGATTATTATGTGAATCTCATCATGTTACTCTAATTAATATTGTTGGGTTTTATATATATGATGCTTAATTGGGATTGAGAGGGTGTGTACACTCTCAATGTTTAACAACTACCATGATAGTTAAATAAAAATTATTCTTTTGCAGTAGGAAAAAATTGGCTTTACGCAAAACTGTAACCATAGAGCTTTACACCAGCCAAATATGCATGTAGTATAGCCTTATTCTTCCATTACTCTCTATGTGTTACTTTGCCAGCATATTCCATGTGCTGACCCGTTTCGGGCTGCAACATTCATGTTGCAGACTTTTTAGACGATGAGTAAGGTGCTTTTAGGTCGTGGTTCTATACTCAGTGATGCCGTTGAAGTTGATGGACTCACTTATCTTCCAAGCCTTCCGCTGTTATCGTTATTAGATGGCCTTAAGCCATATTTATTGTAATAAGTTCTCTTTTGAGACATTCGATGTACTAAGTGTGTGATTGCTACTCTGTTATAAATCCTTCAAGTACTGTGTGTGTGAGCATTACTGATCCAGGGATGACACTAAAGCACAGAGATCGGACCGTTTGAGGTCTGGTCGTTGCAAGATGGTATCAGAGCACACGCTGACTGTAGGACACGACCACTAAGCTAAAGCCCTAGATCACTACTCACTCTTCTCATTCTGACTCCTCATCTTTTCTACTCTTTTAGGATGGTGGATGCAAGGAACAAGTTCACGCAACCGGATGAAGATACACCCTTTGGACGTCACTTGAAGGAAGTCACTAGATACCTAAACATCAGAGTACCAAGCTTCACCGGAACCTACAACGCCACTTTACCTGAAGAGGAGCGCTGGATGATTCAAGTTCAAGTTCCAGGAAGGACGTTCATGTCAGTCACTGAGCCCATAGAGTTTTCCTTTGATGCACCAACCTGGAATCTAGGAAAGAGCATGGCAGCTCACATCGCCATGGGACGTATTGGAGAAGTTTACCGCAATGATCTCAAGAATACTATCTACCAGATTTGTGGGTGTCGAGATGAGCACTGGGAGATGATCAGCACCAAGAAGGATAGATCAATCGCAGCTTTCATCCAGGAGTTAAACCAGCACATTCGACATTAGGAGAACCAGATGTGCACAGACATGATAGATCTGAAGAAGGCGAGGACAGAATCACAGAACTGGAGGAAGAACTCAAGGCCACACATGAAGATTATATGGAGGAAATCGAAGTATTAGTGGAGAAGAATGAAGACCTGATCAAGAAGATCGTAATATTCATGGGAGACCCTACACCAGTAGAAGAAGACGAAGAACCCAAGGAGATTCGCCCGGAAGACTACATCATCATCGGTAACACCGACTCGGACCCAGACGATAGCGATGATGACTATGTTGATGAAGCTGGAGCAGATATCATGGAGTCTGCAACCGAAGAATATTTCTAGTAGACCACCCCATCACTAGTAGTATTCCACCATGTAAATATAGTAGTCCGAGCACTTTTGCGATAGTTAGACCGATTGTATGCCCTTGTTTGATTGAATGAAGTGATTTTGTAAACATTTGCCTCATGTGCATATGGGTAGTGTTTTCTCTCTAGACCTCTCTCTATTCTTAAATCTCATCTTTTCTAAACCCATCAGATGCCTCCGAGACGTGACCCCAGATTTACCTTCCCACTGGAGCTCACTCAGTTGATCCAGCAGCAGAATACGTTGATGCAGTTGCTAGTCCAGAATCAGAATCAGGGGAACAACAACAACAACAACCCACCACCACCACCTGTTGATCACTTAACCCGTTTTCTTAGGCTGAATCCGCCGGTGTTCTCCAGTAGCACCGAGCCTATAGTAGCAAATGATTGGCTCCGCAAGACAGCAAGGGAGTTGAACACGGCAGGATGCACTATGCGGAAAAGGTGAAATTTGCCGCACATCAGTTGGATGGACCCGCAGCATCATGGTGGGAAAATTTCACAGCCACTTACCCTATCGACACTGTCACGTGGGACCAGTTTCAGCAGGCTTTTCGTACTACCCATGTTTCAGCAGGAGCTATGGCCATGAAGAAGCGTGAGTTTCGCAACTTGTGCCAAGGAGGACAAACAGTTGGCCAGTATGTGGATGACTTTAGTAAGCTAGCACGTTATGCCCCATATGACGTTGCTACGGATGCAGCTAAGCAGGAGAAGTTTCTAGAAGGACTGAATGATGAGTTGAGCATGCAGTTGATGGTAGCAAGCTTCAACAACTACCAGGAGTTGGTAGATCGTGCTCTCATGATTGCAGGGAAGCAGCAGCAGATTGAAAACCGTAAGAGGAAGTATGGACAAGGGAAGTACAACTCTGGAGCTCAACAGAAGCCGCGTTTTACCCCTAAACCAGGAGGACATTTTCAGCATACCCATGGGGGAGGAAGTTCGCATAATCATAATGGCCCCAAGAATGGTAATGGGAATGGAGGAAGCAACGGCCAGAACCGTACCAACCCATCAACCCCAGCCAAGAGAGACCTGAGCCAAGTCACTTGCTTTAAGTGTCAGAAGACCAGACATTATGCCAATGAATGTCCTGAATCCCAGAATGGAAATGGCAACGAAAGCTCTGGGAAGAAGCCGAACCCTTTAAACAGGGGACAGGTGAACCACGTAAACATGGAGGAGGTGGAAGAACAGCCGAATGCAGTGGTCGGTAAGTTTTTGGTTAAGTATTTTACTGCAATCGTTCTTTTTGATACTGGTGCATCGCATTCATACATCTCACGGGGATTCGCGGATAAGATAACCTGCCCACCAAGGTTCTTAGAACACCTATGCTAGTAAGCTCACCAAGAGCGGAGTATATGGCCAGCCAAGGGTGTTTTCAAGTGCCATTGAGTATAGGTAGGCATGTGTTTCCCTCGGATTTGATCATTTTGGAATCGCAAGGTTTGGATGTAATTCTGGGTATGGATTGGCTGTCGATGTATGGAGGAAACATCGATTGTGCCAGTAAGTCGATTTTGCTTACCACCCCAGAAGGAAGAAGGATCAAGTATGTATCCTGACATGTGCCAAAGAGGACTCAAGTAAACTCCCTAACAGGAGTTGTACAGGAGGAAGTACCGGTGGTAAAGGATTTTCCTGATGTATTTCCAGAGGAGTTGCCAGACATGCCACCAGATAGAGACATTGAGTTTTTGATTGAGCTTTTGCCAGGCAGTGGGCCAATATCTAAGAGACCATACAGGACGCCCGCAAAGGATTTGGAGGAGATTAAGAAGCATATTAAGGAGTTACTGGATAAAGGCTATATTCGCCCAAGTTCTTCGCCTTGGGGATCGCCAGTACTTCTTGTGGACAAAAAGGATGGATCGTTAAGGATGGTTGTCGACTATCGAGGATTTAATGAAGTAACAATCAAGAACAAGTACTCACTACCGATGATCGATGATCTGTTTGATCGATTGCAAGGAGGCAAGGTATTTTCCAAGATCGATCTACGATCAGGATACCATTAGTTGAAGATTCAAGAACAGGATATACCTAAGACGGATTTTACCACCAGGTATGGGTTGTACGAGTATACCATTATGTCATTTGGTCTGACTAACGCACCTGCCTATTTTATGAACATGATGAACAAGGTGTTTATGGAGTTTTTGGATAAGTTTGTCGTAGTGTTCATTGATGATATTCTGGTTTACTCGAAGAATGAAGAGGGCATAAGGAGCATTTGCGTTTGGTACTTGGGAAGCTCAGAGAACATCAGTTATATGCCAAGTTTAGCAAATGTGAGTTTTGGTTGAAGGAAGTTGGATTCCTCAGACACGTTATATCCGGAGAAGGTATAGTAGTAGATCCCACCAAGGTTGACACTGTGACAAATTTGGATACCCCAACAACAGTTGGAGAGATCCGGAGTTTTCTGGGACTCACAGGATACTACCGGAGATTCATTGAAAATTTCTCGAAGATTGCGAAGCCTATGACGGAGTTGTTGAAAAAGGATACCAAGTTCATATGGACTGAGGAATGTGAGGCCAGTTTCCAGGAGTTGAAGAAACATTTGGTTACATCACTGGTGTTGATTTTGCCGAATTAGAACAAGGATTATGAGGTGTATTGCAACACTTCACGTCGAGGACTTGGAGCGGTGCTTATGCAGGAGGGAAGAGTTGTTTCATATGCCCCACGACAGCTTAAGCCTCATGAGTTGAATTATGTCACGCATGATTTGGAGTTAGCAGCCGTAGTGCATGCATTAAAGACTTGGAGACATTTTCTCATTGGAAACCATTGTGAAGTGTACATGGATCACAAGAGTTTGAAGTACATTTTCACGCAGAAGGAGCTGAATCTCAGGCAAAGGAGATGGTTGGAGCTCATCAAGGATTATGATATGAGATTGCATTATCATACCGGAAAGGCTAACATAGTAGCTGATGCATTGAGCCGTAAGAGCCATGTCAACACACTAATGATGGGAGATTTACCGAAGGAGTTAGCTGAGGACCTTCTTGAGCTATGTTTGGAGATAGTTCCGAGAGGATATGTAGCAACATTGGAGATTCAGTCTACTTTGATGGATAAGATCAGAGAAGCTCAGAAGACTGACAAGGAGATTGCCTCTATAAAGGAGAAGATGGGCAAAGGAAAAGTTAAAGGATTTCATGAGGATGAGCACGATATCGTATGGTTTAAAGACCGTGTTTATGTGCCCAACGACCCGGAGATCGGGAAGTTAATTCTGCAGGAGGCCCATGATTCACCATATTCATTTCACCCAGGAAATACCAAGATGTATTTGCATTTGAAAGATACTTTCTGGTGGACCGGAATGAAGAAGGATATTGCGGAGTATGTAGAAATTTGTGACGTATGTCAGAGAGTAAAGGCAGAGCATCAGAAGCCAGCAGGGTTGTTACAGCCATTGTCGATACCTGAATGGAAGTGGGATAAGCTAGGCATGGATTTTATTATGGGATTGCCCAGAACTCGTTCAGGCTATGATTCGATTTGGGTTGTAGTCGATCGTTTGACAAAGGTAGCTCATTTCATCCTAGTGAAGACTACCTACACCAAAGATACACATGACCAGGATCGTATGTCTGCATGGAGTTCCAAGGAGTATTGTATCAGATAGAGGAACCCAGTTTACCTCAAAGTTCTGGAATCAGTTGCACGAAACCTTGGGTACCAGGCTAGAGTTCAGCACAGCTTTTCATCCACAGACAGATGGACAGACCGAGAGAGTCAATCAGATTTTGGAGGATATGCTGAGAGCTTGCGCGCTAGATTACGGATCTAGTTGGGACGAGAATTTGCCATATGCAGAGTTCTCCTACAACAACAGTTGTCAATCTAGTTTGAAGATGGCCCCTTTCGAAGCCTTGTACGAAAGGAGGTGCAGGCCCCTGTTGTCGTGGGATGAAGTTGGAGACCGCCAGTTGTTTGGACCAGATTTAATTAAGGAGTCTAAACAGAAGGTGAAATTGATTCGCGATAGGCTCAAGGTAGCCTAGTCCAGGCAGAAGAGCTTCGCGGATTCTAAACGCAAGGAGACAGTTTACGAAGTCGGATACCGGGTTTATCTTCGAGTATCTCCACTTCGAGGAGTTAAGCGCTTTGGAGTTAAAGGGAAGTTAGCGCCACGTTTTGTAGGACCATACAAGGTTTTGGAGCGCATGGGAGAGGTAGCCTACAAGTTCGAATTTCCCGAAGGATTGTCAGGAGTTCATGATGTATTCCATGTTTCCCAGTTGAAGAAGTGCCACGCAGAGATGGCTGATATACCGCTGAGAGATACAGTGCCGCTGGAAGCGATTCAGTTGGATAGTGATTTGACCTATGAGGAGAAATCAGTCAAGATTCTTGAGTATGCCAGCCGAGTCACCCGCAGCAAGGTTATCAAGTTTTGCAAAGTTCAGTGGAGCCACCACACCGAGGATGAAGCCACCTGGGAACGACAGGAAGATTTCCTGAAGGACCACCCTCACATATTTTCTAGCCAACCCGAATCTCGAGGGCGAGATTCATCTTAAGGGGGGTAGGTTTGTAACATCCCAAATTTTCAATTTAGAATGTTATACATTAGATCATCAATGTATATCATATTTTTATTTGCTTCTGGCTTGATCCTAGAAATTCTACGCAACTCAAGGACCCTCGGAGAGAGTTGGGGATTTCATGATTTTCATATTTGAGTTTTCTCAAATTTTGAAAACAGGATCATGTGATTTTATTTATTTTATCTTCAATTATTTCTATTACAAAAATATGAGAGAGGGAATAAAATGACTTTTCCAAAATAAAGAAATATTGAGGATTTAATAACAAAATCAAATAAGATTTTATTTTGGAGTTATTTGCTATTTTATTTGAATTTAGGAAAATGCGCGTTTTTCAAAATTGCATTTAGGCCCCAAATAAATGTTCATCCTGTTCGGCTTGATTTTAGAAGCCGGGGAAAATTTATTTCGGGATTTTTGGAGTGTGTTTAGTATTTCTTTTATTTGTTTTTTGCACGTAATTATTTAAAAAAATGCAACCGACTTAGAGCTGGTTTCGGCCCGGACTCTTCTGGCCGGGCCTTTATATAGCGTCGACCCCGAGCCCATTAGCCCAAGCCGCCGCCCCGCACTGGAACCCTAACCCTAGGCCGCCGCCGCCCTTTCGCCTTGCCGCACCACCGCCCCGCCGCACCACCGCCCGCCGCCCCACGCCCCGCGCCGCCCCACGCCCCGCGCCGCCCCACGCCCCGCGCCGCCGCCGCCGGAGCCCCGCCGCCGCCGCCGGTTTTTCCTAGAAAACCGTTCGGTTTTCGCCGGTTTTCGATCGGTTTTTTAGATCCGTTTTTTAGATAGATCGGTTTTTTCGGTTTAGTTTATTTAGCGAGCGTTTGCTCGTTCGTTCATTTTCACGGACGCGTTCAACGTTTAGTTACAGAAAATGAACGTTCATTCATTAATCTGTTCGTCGTTTTTCTTTTTCTTGGATTTCTCGCGATTATTTCTGATCGCGATTTCAGATCCGATTTTCGTTCTAGTATAACTTTTCGCTCGTTTATCGGAATCAGGCGATTCAAGCGCCTGTAGTTTCGTCTCGAAACCCTCTTTCCGTTTAACCAACTCAAACAAGTTTTGCCTCTGTAAAATTTGACTTAGATCCAGATTAGTAAACGAAGCTTGTTTCTTTCGCCGTTTGACTTTTGTTGCTTCGTTCGATTTGATTCTTTTTGCAAACCGGAGTTCTTAAGTTGAACTTTCTGGTTAGATCTCTTATTTGAGTTTTACCCGTGCATTAGATGAGTACTTATTGTATGCTTGTTTGTTGCGATAGAGTACCCGGAGTGCGCCGCTTGCTACTTCGAATCGCTAGGTTTCACGGATCATCAGCAAGGCAAGTAACACTTTGATCATACCTCCTACTACCCAGTTTTTATTGCATTAGATCAATCCTCAAACATTGCATTATTAGGATCTAAATTAAATTGTGGGTTGGGAAGTAGATGAGGTAGTACCTATTACCTGTTTTATTATCAAACCCGTGGGAGTTACTTCTACGTTGCTTATATTGCCATGCTATGCTAGTAGACGTGGATTGAGTGAGTGTATCCATGACAGATGTGAGATTGTTAAATTAATAGTTTATTTAAGGTGGCAACTTAAACACACATTTGGGTGGATTGAGGCACCTAGGTATTTCAACGATTGCCTGTTTTTCTTTATGGACCGCCACCCAGGCTCAAAGGGATCATGAGATCATTCATACTAGAAACTTCCGTGTGCAGCCACAAGCTACTATGGGCTCTAGCATAGTTGATTAAGTCATGCGAACTCTTACAGTGGTAGACTAGCAGATGTAGGGGAAAGTAGGTGTAACGGTCTACCCGTTCGTAAGGTGCTAGCGCTTCTAAAAGACTATGTCTCGGTCATCAGTTTCTCAAACATCATGTAGTGTGAGAACCCTAACAGAGGAGATCGAGTCTTGTGGGGAAAGTGCGCAAACCTCTGCAGAGTCTATGAACTAATCATGGTTAGCCGTGTCTCCGGTTATGGACATCTTGAGTATCTAGTACTTGGATTATCATGTGAATCTCATCATGTTACTCTAATTAATATTGTTGGGTTTTATATATATGATACTTAATTGGGATTGAGAGGGTGTCTACACTCTCAATGTTTAACAACTACCATGATAGTTAAATAAAAATTATTCCTTTGCAGTAGGGAAAAATTGGCTTTACGCAAAACTGTAACCATAGAGCTTTTCACCAGCCAAATATGCATGTAGTATAGACTTATTCTTCCATTACTCTCTATGTGTTACCTTGCCAGCATATTCCATGTGCTGACCCGTTTCTGCAACATTCATGTTGCAGACTTTTCAGACGATGAGTAAGGTGCTTTTAGGTCGTGGTTCTATACTCAGTGATGCCGTTGGAGTTGATGGACTCACTTATCTTCCAAGCCTTCCGTTGTTATCGTTATTAGATGGCCTTAAGCCATATTTATTGTAATAAGTTCACTTTTGAGACATTCGATGTACTAAGTGTGTGATTGCTACTCTGCTATAAATCCTTCAAGTACTGTGCGTGTCAGCATTACTGATTCAGGGATGACACTGAAGCACAGAGATCAGACCGTTTGAGGTCTGGTCGCTACATTTTATTCCAAGCAAGGCAGATACCTCACTATTCTTTTATAACAAAGGCAACATTTCTATGTTTGTTCTTGTTTATGTTGATGATATAATTGTTGCTAGTTCCAGCTCATAAGCCACTACGTCTCTGCTTCGTGATATTAATGTGGAATTTGCACTCAAGGATTTGGGTGATCTTCATTATTTTCTTGGTATAGAGGTGAAATAGATCAATGATGGAATACTTCTTACACAAGAGAAATACACCACAGACAATCTAAGAAGGGTTGGACTGGAACATTGCAAACTAGTAAGTACGCCACTCTCCACTTCTGAGAAACTTATAGTTGAAGAAGGTGAATTACTTGGAGCAAATGATGCAACAAACTATAGGAGTGTTGTTGGTGCTCTACAATACTTAACATTGACTAGACCTGGTATTTCATATTCTGTCAACAAAGTATGTCAGTTTTTACATGCACCAAGTACAGTTCATTGGACTGCAGTAAAGAGAATTCTGAGGTATCTAAAGTTTACAGTGGGACTTGGAATCAAGATTGTTAAGTCACCATCCATGCTAGTTAGTGCATACTCAGATTCTGACCGGGCAGGGTGTCCTGATGATAGAAGGTCCACAGGTGGTTTTGTTGTGTTTCTGGGATCAAACCTTGTGTTATGAAGTGCAAGGAAACATGCTACTGTGTCAAGATCGAGCACTGAAGCAGAATACAAGGCTCTTGCTAATGCAACTGCTGAAATTATGTGGATTCAGACTCTTCTATATGAGTTGGGGATCAAGGCTCCATAAGCTACAAGGTTATGTTGTGACAACATTGGTGCTACCTATCTTTCTGCAAATCCTGTGTTCCATGCACGTACAAAACACATAGAGGTTGATTTTCATTTTGTAAGAGAAAGAGTAGCACGAAAACTACTTGACATCAAGTTTATTCCCACAGGAGATCAGCTTGCTGATGCCTTCACTAAACCACTTACCACGAGGAGAATAAATGAGTTCAAGTATAATCTAAACCTGGAGAAAATTCCATAGGTATGGATTAAGGGAGGATGTTAGAATAGGATACGTAGAGGTAGCAGGATAGATATGTTTAAACCGTTTCTATCTCTTCTTCTGTTCTGTTCTTCTCCTCCAAGTTGTATCTCTCCCGATGTAATCTGGAAGCATCCTAGCGATATTCCAAAACCTTAAGCCACGGCAACCCTCCTATAAATATACATGTGGCCCGAGACAAAGGGTCCAACGCTTCCTATCAAACTTACACTCTGCGTCATGACATTCTCTCCCGGGAGGCTCGAGCCGGGCCGTCCGCATGCGCCTGTTCATGCACGAGGTGCGCACCGGCCCAGGTGCCACGATGATGGGGGTCGTCAACGGCATAGGGCGGTGGTGCTGCTCGGCCTCAGGGGCGAACCGCCGGTGCGGTTCCGGCAGGTGGTGGTGATGGACGACGCGCTGACGGAGGGGCCGAGCCCGGCATCGAGGCCCGTGGGGCGCATGCAGGGGTTTTACGTGTTCTCGTCCTTGCGCGAGCCGGTGCTACTCTTCTCCATGAACGTGGTGCTTATGGAGGGGCCGCACTCCGGGAGCACCTTCACCGTCGCCGGCCGTGACAACATGGTGGAGCCGCTGCGGGAGCTGTCGGTGGTGGGCGGCACGGGGAGGTTCAGGATGGCGACGGGGTACGTGCTGTGGAGGACGGTGAGCTGGGAGATGCACGAGAAGGCCGTCATCGAGTTGGACGTATTTGTCTACCTCCACGCCAACTCCCATGCATGAGCGCGCGCCGTCCGGCCAGCCTCGAGAGTTGATTTTCTATCAAGTTCATACACCCTAGCTACCGTTGCATGGAATGGATCCATCCCTCCACTACACCTCATGGGATATCAAAGAATGTGTTTTCGGGTTCTCCTCAATACATTTCTTACAGTTATGAACACTCCTGTTCGGAACTAATCATGCATGTAGTATTGTGCAGGATGAGTAAATATTGTCTTTTTTACAGTCATGGAGGTTGACACGCACATCAACGATTAAAAGAAAAGACAACTATATGGCTCCAGCAATCATGTCGTACCATGACGTAGAACAAGATAAAATTATTACAACAGATTGAATAAACAAAAGCTTATACCACATCACATGCAAACCTTCTGCCAAAACGAGTTAGACGCCTCTAATTGCTTTGCTAATTACCGTGGCTGCTATGGTTAAGTTGGCAAAATTTTACTTTTCCTACGAACCATAAGCATGACACTTCATGTTGTTGGTTTAACTTGCGAGGTGTATGAAACACGAGATTTAAATTAAAATCTCAAGCCTCATACTAAACTTCATCATTACGTGTGACCCTCGTGTAGATCATTATCTACATTGTCTTTCCGTTTTTCACAAAGTTTATCATTTTTTACTACGAACTCAGATTTGCTTCAATCTGTGCCCCCACAAAAAGAAATATTGTGCTTATCGTGGAAGCACAATTTTTTTTGCGCAAAAAATAATAATTTGCGGTTTTATTTCCAAAACCTAAGAAAACCATGCAAAAACAAAAAAACCCCAAAGCATCTAAAACCCGAAAACGCATCCTTATAATCTGGGCTTTTCCTCGCGTCAAGCACAATAGTTAGTGGGTCGACCCAATAGTTATGTGTTAGTTTCTTTCGTTCGTTAGTTTTTTTTCTCTTACTTTTATTTATATTTCTGAAATGTAAAATATATTTACTTAAATTTCACAAGCGTCCATCACTCATTTTAAAAAATCATCCAATGTAAAAAATTATCCGCACAATTTTAAAAAACATTCATAGAAATAAAGGTTTTTGACATTTAAAAACTGATCATGCATTTTTTTTAAATGTTTGTGGCATATAAAAATATTTATAGAATGTAAAAAAAAGTTCACATAACTTGAGAAAAATGCTTCTTACCATTTGCAAGATGTTTGTGAAATTTTTAGAAAATATTCACGTGCTTAAAAAATACTCCCTCCGTCCGGAAATACCTGTCATCAAAATTGATAAAAAGTGATGTATCTAGAACTAAAATACATCTATATACATCTCATTTTATCTATTTTGATGACAAGTATTTCGGACGGAGGGAGTATGTTCTTAACATTTCAAAATTAATTATACAATGTCAAATAATGTTCATGTAATTTTAAAATATATTAATATAACTCAAAAAATTGTGACATTTTAAAAATCTTCTACCACTTAACAAATGTTCCATATCTAAATATTTTCATGGTATTTATGAAATATGTTCAAAGTATGTTGAAACATTGTTCATCGTGTAGTCAAAAAATATTCAATGTGCATTTGACAAATGTTCAATGTGTACCAAAACATGTTTGACCTGTATATGAAATATGTTCAATGTGTATTTGAAAAAAGTTTGCATGCATTTGAAAAATGAAGCAACACAAAAATTGAATATATAAAGAAGATAGGAATAAAAAATGAAATGAAAACAAAAAAACCCCGATAAATATACATAGAAATAAAAGAAGAAGAAAAATCACAGGAAAGCTTCTAAAACAGATCTGAACCAATCGATAAAAGCTTCCTAAAACCGTTTCATAAAGCTACAATATTGGGCCGTCTCGTTAGTGGAGTGCCCGAGGTGAGATGAGGGCAGGTCTCACGTAAGCAACACATAGCCTCGCGATCCCCGACCACCCTGGAGAGTTTTATCTAATCACAAGTGCTCCTTTTTTATTGATCATCTATGTGTTGTGTATTCACCACTTTTCCGTGATACACATAGGGAGAGGACACTTCCTCATCCACTTTGGATTCCCCCCAATGGACCCAACACCATAACATTTTTTCCTATTCATGTTTTGTAACTTAAAGAAAAAATTGTTTGAATTCTTATAGGCGTCGTCGTTTTGCTGTACATTTTTTTATGTTGTTCATTGATTGTGCATGTTTCTGCCACAAAATAGTCATGAAAATTGCATAAATAATAGATTAGCCAAATGGTACAATGGGGCAAAAGTATGGTAAGGTGCACAAACATGGTTATCAGAACCCAGCCAATGGCAACCACAACCTAAGAAAGCTTTAATGTTGAGAAAATCGCCAAAGACAATGAATAGAGTACCTCCTCAGGTTAGGAACTCTAGAGTGAATGGTTTATGGAATTAGCCGCGAGCAATGGCTTCAGAAAGAGAAGAAGTGAGCAAATGTCATTTACCCTGCATGCACGAGCAAATTATAGTTTTTGACAAGAACTGCAAACAAAATAGGCTTCGCTAGTTTAAAATGAAGAGATCATGTAACATATACTGTGATGATGATTGTCACTTTATTCGGTGAACCAAATGCCAATAATAACCTATACCTAAAGAGAAAGAGATTGGCGCGCACATGGCTCTTATGTTGTGTTTGTTCTAATTGATGACTATTTAATAATAGTGCATTAGTACCTAAAACTTTTATATATAATCCAAGCAAATTTAGAGAATGTTGACTAATTGACCCTGAGCAAAATTACCATATCTTGGCAGCAAGATTCCTCCCAAAAGTTCCGCATGCTTTCCTGCTTTGCTAGAAAACTAAATGTCAGGATTAATTTGTGAGCACACACTCACATAATATGCATATGCATGCACGCACTGACGCACACATTGTTAAGTGTGAGTGAACAACACATCATTCGTCAGGCCAATACTTGCTTAGTTGCTGCTACTTCATCCTCAATTTGTGTGATTGAGATAGACATACAGATTGTTTATAAGAAGAAAAGGTCATTCTTTACATTTGTCAGCTCCTTCTCCTCCCAAGGTGTTGGCAGTGGCTGGGATGGTCACCAAGCAATTCGGATGGTTATGTCCCCCCCTGGAGATTGCAGCAAGTGCAAGTAGTGCTGTGAAGCCTATGGAGCATTAGCAGTACAGTCGTCTCCATTAATCTTGATCCAAAATGGTAGCTGCATTATATGTTCTTCTGGGTTATCATCATTAGTTAACCACTGGTAACACGAAAATGTGAAACACGACGGGCTCAGTTGGGCCCGGGCTCACGTCACGATGGGGCTCGCTGGGCTACGCCGTCTTGTCTTCTTGGGCTCTTTACCGTTGAGATTTGCCGAGCTCTTACGCAGTCACTCAAGCTGGACTGTATTGGAGCCAGGGGTCAACTCTCAAGGCAGGTCAGGGAAATATACGCACAAGGATGAGAGCTTGAGAATAATAATTAATCTCTTGTTAAACTAACAACGCCCTTAACTACTTTGCCAATAGATTAGATAGATAGACACATCTGCCACTATATACCTAGATTAATTAGAGAAGAATTAGATGCTCAATCCAGCTGCGGCTAGGCAAGGTAGGCACTGCCTACTCACAGTACAGCTCCATATATTTCATTGTTCCAAAAAGGAGAAGTGCTTCATTCTCCATCCACTATAAGCTAATGTGCTATATGACGGTGTTGTTCACCTGACCTGTTAATGGCCGCGTAATCATTCCTCTCTTTTCGAATTCTCACCACCGATGAATTTGTGGGAGCGTTTTTTACATTCTAATAATCTGTGTAAAAGTTTTACCATATACCTAACTCTTCCATTAATTTATCCGCATTATGCTGTTTCCTTTTCACAGTAGGATTGATTGCTGTGTTCTATTTATCTGCATTATGCTGTTTCCTTTTCGCAGTAGGATTGATTGCTGTGTTCTAGCACTGTCCAGCACCAGAAATTACTGCTCAAGAAAAAACTACAGAAAAGCACTTCTCATTACCAATCAAACAGCTCGGGCAATTAGCCCCGCGACACGTGCATAATCTTTTCTTAATCCGATCCCCCGATGAGCCAATTATCAATTAGCTAGTAGTTTGAGAAAAGAGTGGGCCCTTCCCTCTTCCTCCATATGTGGCGATTCGTCCTGAAACTTTTCCAAATCAGATGATCATCATCAGCTGATGTGTGCTGCTGGACCTAATGCCTTGCACCAATCAAAGAACACATGGATGTACCATGTTCGTGCAGTGTGTGCAGACCAAGGATTTATTTTTATCTTTTGGCATGTCAAGGTCTTTCCTTTTGCACTTTTCCGGCCACCATGCTAAGTTTTAACTAATCACTAGTGCTCCCTTTTGAGTGAGCATCTTTGTGTTGGGTATGTATTCACCACCTTGCCAGGGAGAAGACACCTCCTTATCCACTATGGATTCCTCCCGATGGACCCACCACCATAAAAAGATTTGTTCTTATGCGCCTTTAGCAAATTGCAGAAAATTTTGTTTGGCTTATACACGTGTCGCTATTTGCCCCTCGTGTTTGCCTTATTATATAGAGTACTAATGGAAACGTCTTTACTATGTAGAGAACATCTTTAGCAAGATTTGTAGTAACATAACTTGCATTTAAGTATATGTAGTTAGGATTTCATAGTGCAAGATATATATGGCACATTGGATTATCAATTACGCAAATGTACCACACACATGATCCATGCTATGCTTTCATATATAGCAGCATGTACATCATATCGGATTCATTGCGTCTAGAAGTAGGTAGTATAGAGCCGACACTTCATATTTTGTAGGAACGTGCAGAAATAAAATTCAATTCGTGAGTGTGTTGATCATTTATAGATGATATATCTGAATTTTTGATGTCATATTAGATATAAATACAAAGAGTGGCACTCCAACGAACCGGGGATTTTAAGTTCTGGTAGATTTTTATATTTAATTAGGTCAATACATGCAATTAAAATTTGTCCGCCAGCTACATTGGTTTTACCTGATATTACATTGAATTAGTAAGCAAATAAACTTTGGAACAAAAACTAAATGTTTGGTAAGTTCCCTGAAATACTTTCTCCTAAAGAAAGGGGATGATCATGACTTGTATCCGTGTGCCTACCTTGGCAAAGTGGTCTTTTTGATAAGGTAGTGTTTCCACTATTTCAATTTTTTTTGACTTGCACAGTATCTGGTATGCAACTTTGGTCATTACTTTTGTATGCTTCTTTAAATGATTATAAGAATACGAGATGTTTACAAAACAATATGACAAAACTAATCATACCAATTCCACCACCTTGCCTATGAGAGGACACCTCCTTATCCACTAGGTATTCCTCGGAGTGGAGCCATTGCACCAAAAAGATTTGTTCTTGTTCACCTTTTGAAAATTATAGAAAATTGTTTATGGCTTCTACACATGTCGTTATTTCTTCCTCCCAGTCATTTTTTATATTGTATTTTGGCCACCCATGATATTGTTGTGATTACTGAACATTGTTGAGCTTATTGTGTAAACTATTGAGAGAGAAAAGGCATGAAAATAGAAAATATATAGTTAGCCAAAAATAGGTTAAAGATGGCTAGACAAACATGAACATCGTAGCACATGGCAATAGCAAATGCAGCCAAATAAAACTCACGTTAAAACCTAGAGCAGCTTCTCACAAACCAACTATGATGTATAAGAGCAAGTACTTTACTGAATAACTGCTGAGAAAAAAAAACTAAAAAAAATGACAACTAAGAGAAACTGCCATGCACGCGGGCCTCACAATTTTCACAAGAGTTGATAACAAAACATGTGTAGTTAGAAATGAGCAGATGGACTGAAAATGAGGGTTGTCACTTTTATTCGGTGTTATCCGAATGCCAATATCCTTACTATGTAACAAGAGCATATTGTAGCACACATGTTTTTATGTCTACATTTGTTCTAGTGACATTTTAATACCAGTACAGAATATGTGCCAACGTCCTGAAATGCTCCATCACTAATGGCGAAGCGCCGAAATCAACTTTCACAAAACCCAAACAAATACAGAGAATGTTGACTAATTATCTGACTGTAGGGGGGAATTCCCATATCTTCCAGCAGCAAGATTTCCCCCAAAAGTTGTGCATGCTTTTAGGCTTTACCTCTCCATTTGCATTTGATGAATAAAATATGGCAAATTAAAGTGGACGATTAATTTATTTAAATTATTTTCGAGCAAGTACATATACATGCACTCACTCAACAGGGAAAAGGTGCAGATTGGCATATGCATGCACACATTGTTAATAATTAAAAGTTAGTGAACCACGCGTACGTCACTTCTTCCAATACTGCTTGCATAGTTGCTACTGCTTTCTGATCAATATATTTGTCAGCTCCTTCTCCTAAAGTGTTGGCAGTGACTGGGATGGGCACCAAACAAATGGGATGCTTTTGTTCCCCATGGAGATTGCAGCCAGTGCAGTAGAGCCGTGGAGACTATAGTCTATACTCTATGGAGCATTAGCAGATCAACAGTCGCTAATGAGTATAGAGTCTGAATATTGTTTGGGAGGAGGGGGGGGGGGGGCGATTCTAGCGAAGATCTGATTTAATTGTTTTTTTTTTGTGAATACGTCCTGTGTATCATTGCATTGATAGTAGAAGAAAGGGTGAAGCAGTTACAGACAGATTATCACAAGCACGAACGCGGGAGTCGACGTGAGTGACAATAGCAAAAACACATGGAAAGGGGATGTGCAACCCCATCTAGCTAACACTAGGCCGCGTTGATTAGGGTTCCTAGCCCCTTGGCTCCGGCAAGAGAACAGGCTCGAGCTTCTTCCTTGATGTTATTATTTAGAAGCGACACCAAAGGCCTATCACCGTTGAATACGCAGCTATTGCGGTGATTCCAAATTAGCCAGGCAGTCAGGATGATGATGATGGCCAGGCCTCGATGAAGAGTAGTTGGCGCGTCACGGAAGGATGAGGAGAACTAGTCCCGAAACTTGCACCCTTGGTTCGACAGGCTGGTGGTGGCGCGGCACCAAGCGAGGACTTCGTACCATACCTGAACGGATCAGAAGGAGCAGTCGTCTAGAAGGTGTTGCATAGTTTCAGGCTCTTGGCCGCACTATATGCTTTCGTAGATTTCCATTATGCTTTATGGAACGTACCAAGGGTTGAGAATAATTGGTCTATTTGAAATGTTTGCACAACAACCACTGTGTTCTTATCGTTGTATCCTGATGACCCACAAGTATAGGGTATTTCAACAGTCTTCGAGGGAAGTATTTCAACCCAAATTTATTGATTCGACACAAGGAGAGGCAAACAATATCTATAAGTCTTAATAGTTGAATTGTCAATTCAACCACACCTGAAGAGATAACTTGCGGGCGGAAATTTACTAGTAGCACAGTAATATGATAATAATAGCGATAAGTAATAGTAGCAGAAATGGTAACATGATTGTACTGTAACAACATAATGCAATAATAGAATTGTAACGGAAATAACAACACTAGAAAGTGTAGGCATGGAGCAGGTGATTGGTTTTGTTTAGATGAGATTCAATATGCAACGGTCATAACCTATAGTGACAACAAACTAGCTCCAATTCATCAATCATATGTAGACATAGATTCTATATATAGTTGTACGTGCTTGTGATAAGAACTTGCACAACATCTTTTGTCCTCCCCTCCCATGGAAGTGGGGTCCTAATGGAAACTAAGGGTAATTAAGACGCTCCTTTGAATAGAGAACTAGAACAAAGCATTAACACATTGTGACACATGTAATTCTCAAATAACGTCATCCCCGTTGATATCTTAATTATTGTCACTTTGGAGTCCAAACAGGTGCATACAACAGCTATGATTAAGAACACAATTATAGTCATGAAAACATAACAGAGTTCAGATCTGAAACCATGACAGTGAAAAGCATTAAGCATAGCAAATAGCAACAACATTTTCGGAACATAGTGGAGAGTAGGCATCAAGCCCTTACAAATCTGACATCGATTACATAAGAAATCTCATCCAACTCTCATGTACCTCCATGTGCCTACAGGGAAATTACTCACACATGAATGGAAGCATCATAGAATTGTTGATGATGGCGCCGAATTCCTCTTTCCGGAGCAAGAAATAGACTCCAGATCAGATCTCTAGAGGAAGAACAAGAGGTGGCGACGTCTCCGTATTACGAAAACCATTCGTGATTTTTCCGGTATATATGAGATTTTATGGCGGTGGAGTCGTCGTAAGGCGGTATCAGGTAGGCCCCCACGCCCCCACGGCGCGCCACCTGGTCGTGTGACGGGCAGGTGACTCCCCTCCGGTCCATTTTCGCTCCATAACTCCTTAAATATTCTGAAATAAATCTTCAAAAGTCCCTGTCTGATTCCAAGCAAAGTAACACCAAGTTACGCCCTTTTGCTGAAAACAAAGTTAGTCCAGGTTAGTTTCATTCAAATCATGCAACTTAGAGACCAAAACAAGAGCAAAACATTGGAGACGTATCATATCCTCAAAGTCCGCCTCGACTTATTTCTTGGATTTGACAAGGAGGGAGAAGAAAACTACACCCCCGTCAAATGTTTTAGATGAGTGTAAGTCGCCTCAATTTTGATTCCATGCAAGTCGATTTTGTGACGAACAAACATGCAGAAGAATCAAAATAAACTTGCACCAAAAAAATTCTCGTTAGATATTTTTATACGAGAACTCGACCATTTGCAACCATAACAGAAATTGGCCCAATACCTGGCGCATAGGATTTTTTTAAAAATAAATGAAAAAATATAATTATTTTTTCTAAGGAAGAATGAATTAGTGGCACTGATATTACCATTTAAGAAAAAATAAAACAAAATAATAATAAGTGCACACAATTTGCACATAAATCATGTTTTTCTATAATATGCAAGAATAAGCATATAATAGTGGAATGTTTGCAAAAAACATAAATAAGGAAATAAAAATAAATCTAAAACAATATAAAAATAGTATTTTTAGGAAGAACGAATTAGCGGTATTGATATTACCCTTTAAGAAGAAGAAAAATAATCACAAATGCATACAACCTTGCGCTGAAATTGCACCTTTTGTAATATGCTAAAAATAAGCATATAAGTGTGTCATTTTTACACTCTATATATAATTTACACACCTATTGTATAGTACTTGAGTGTATACATTTACTCTCGCCCAACATCCCAAAAATACCATATAGAAAAAAGAAAAACTAACTACAAAAAAGGAATAAAAAATAGCAAATACACAAAAAAAAGAGAAAAATAGGCAGGCTGTATCGGGCTTCAAGCTCGAGAAAAAAATCGATTGACCCCAAGACATGGGCAAATAAAAAATTTAGCCCAAGAAGCCATGAAACAACACAAGGTGAAAAAGAAACACGAATCTTGACAAAAGAATCAACAGTCAGAAAATCGACTTACCCAAATTTTTAAGAAACAACTTATATATAGCTGAAGTGGAAGAAGACAGGGTAATTTGGAGCACATTAAAGTTGGGTGGCAAGTTGAATGGGCCAAAGTGGACTTCTACCTTGCACCACCACTTGATGAACAGATGTCACAGTCCAGGTCCTCCCTTGTTTGACTGACACAGCTGCATTCCACTGCACTGAGAAAAGAAGAAGCTGGAGAGGAGAAGAAGCATGGGCATCGAGAGTGGACAATCTGCATACGGAGGCATCTGCACCTATTTTTTAAAAAATTACTTTTTACGCGTTTTGTAATGTTTAAAAATTCTAAAAAAAATTATGCATACATGTTGGCAAAGGTATGTCCATGGCACAACGTTTTGTGTAAAAAATATTTTTGTTTTGTCTCAATAAAAAACAAATTTTACTGCTTTTAAATAGTGTTTCAGGACACAAAATTTTGTCTTTTTTGCACAAGCTAAAAAAAGTTGTTTTTTCTATGAAACTTTCTGCACACACATAAAATATGAAGATGTCCGCGCGCACCTTTTTTAAAAAAAATTAACATTATAAAATATGTTTTTTAAAATGGGTTCATATGTATCCGGATTTATTCATGCACATCTCCTTGGCATCTCCCTTTATATCATCATCCACATGACATCGCCGTCACCGATTTCTTTGGCAGATTCTCGCTCCACTTATATACACGCTCTCCCTCCATTTCTCAATTCTCACCACCACACGCATTTCCCAACCAATTTTGTTGCTCCGACAGCAACATCAAGCACTGGGTAGTGGCTAGCTAGCTAGGCGCGTACGTGCTGGACACAGCCATGGTGACCACGCTTTGCTCGGTGGCCTTGCTGCTCGTCGTCGTCGCTCTCCTGTCGGCGACAGGCGATGGTGTGGCGGCATTGGACGCCCAGGCCGCGTACCTGTCCCGGCTGAAGCAGGAGCTCGCCGGCCCGGCCATGGCGCGCTGGGACTTCTCGTCGGCCACGCCGGTCGACTACTGCCGGTTCCAGGGCGTGGTTTGTGGCGGCAGCAACGTCACGGGCATCGACCTCACGTCGTGGCGGCTCACCGGCAGGCTCCCGCCCGGCATCTGCGCCGCGCTGCCGGCGCTCCGGGACCTCCTGCTCGCCTACAACGAAATCCGCGGCGGCTTCCCGGCGGGCCTCCTCAACTGCTCCTCCCTCGAGACGCTCAACCTCAGCTTCGCCAGCGTGTCGGGCGCGCTGCCGGACCTGTCCCCGATGCGGGCGCTGCGGGCGCTCGACCTCTCCGACAACCTCTTCTCCGGCGCGTTCCCGGCGACGTCCATCGCCAACATGACCTCGCTGGAGGTGATCAACTTCAACGAGAACCCCGGCTTCGACGTCTGGCGCCCGCCGGAGGCGCTCACGCGGCTGCGGCGCCTCCGCGTGCTCATCCTGTCCACCACGTCCATGCGCGGCGGCGTGCCGGCGTGGCTCGGCAACATGACGTCCCTCACCTTCCTGGAGCTCAGCGGCAACTCCCTCACCGGCCGCATCCCGGCGTCGCTCGGCCGCCTCGCCAACCTCGAGTTCCTCGAGCTCTACTACAACGACCTGGAGGGCGCCATCCCCGACGAGCTCGGCAACCTCACGCGCCTCGCCGACGTCGACTTATCCGAGAACCACCTCGACGGCGCCATACCGGACTCGCTCTGCGCGCTGCCGCGCCTCCGCGTGCTGCAGCTCTACACCAACTTCCTCGCCGGGCCCATCCCGGCCGTGCTGGGCAACTCCACGCAGCTCGAGATCCTCTCCGTGTACAAGAACCAGCTCACCGGCGAGCTCCCCGCCGACCTCGGCCGCTACTCCGACTTCAACGTGCTGGAGGTCTCCGAGAACCAGCTCACGGGCCCGCTGCCGCCGTACGCCTGCGCCAACGGTAAGCTCCAGTACATCCTTGTCCTCAGCAACCTGCTCACCGGCACCATCCCGGCGGCCTACGCCGACTGCCTGCCGCTCCTCCGGTTCCGCGTGAGCAGCAACCACCTGGAGGGCGACGTGCCGCCGGGCATCTTCGCGCTGCCGCATGCCTCCATCGTGGACCTCTCCTACAACCATTTCACCGGCTCGGTGCCCCCGTCCATCGCCGGCGCCAAGAACCTCACCTCGCTGTTCGCGTCCGCCAACCGGCTGTCCGGCATGCTCCCGCCGGAGATCGCCGACGTCTGGGGCCTCGTGAAGATCGACCTGAGCAACAACCTCATCGCCGGCCCGATCCCGGCGGCGATGGGGAGGCTGGTCCGGCTGAACCAGCTGTCCCTGCAGGGCAACCGCCTGAACGGCCCCATCCCGGAGACGCTCGCCGACCTGAGGAGCCTCAACGTGCTGAACCTGTCGGAGAACGCGCTGTCGGGGCAGATACCGGAGGCGCTGTGCGCGCTGCTGCCCAACTCGCTGGACTTCGCCGGCAACAACCTGTCGGGGCCGGTGCCGCCGGCGATGATCAAGGAAGGGCTGCTGGAGAGCGTGGCCGGCAACCCGGGGCTGTGCGTGGCGTTCCGGCTCAACCTGAGCGACACGGCGCTGCCGCTGTGCCAGAAGGGCGGGGAGAAGCGGGGATTCGCCGGGAGCTCGTGGATCGTCGGGGTGTGCTGCGTGGTGTGCGTGGTGGCAATGCTGGCGCTGGCGCGCCGGTGGGTGACGCGGCGGCGGGAGTTGAAGGACGGCGAGCAAGACGGGACGTCGTCGCCGGGGTCCAGGGGCGGCGGGCTGTCGTCGTACGACGTGACGAGCTTCCACAAGCTAAACTTCGACCAGCACGAGATCGTGGAGGCGCTGATCGACAAGAACATCGTCGGGCACGGCGGCTCCGGCACGGTGTACAAGATCGAGCTGAGCAGCGGCGAGCTGGTGGCGGTGAAGAAGCTCTGGGTGTCCTCCTCCAAGACCAAGCAGCAGCGGCAGAAGCAGCATCAGCATCGCGGCCATGGGCATGGGCATGGGTATGGGCACGGCCGAGGCTACGGCGGCGGCGAGGAGGACGACAGCCGCGAGCTGCGGACGGAGGTGGAGACGCTGGGCAGCATCCGGCACAAGAACATCGTGAAGCTATACTGCTGCTACTCGGGCGCCGACTGCAACCTGCTGGTGTACGAGTACATGCCCAACGGCAACCTGTGGGACGCGCTGCACGGCGGCGCCGGCGGTGGGTGGGGCGGCTTCGGGTTCCTCGACTGGCCGACGCGCCGCCGCGTGGCCATCGGCGTGGCCCAGGGCCTGGCGTACCTCCACCACGACCTCCTGTTCACCATCGTCCACCGCGACGTCAAGTCGTCCAACATCCTGCTCGACGCCGACTTCGAGCCCAAGGTGGCCGACTTCGGCATCGCCAAGGTGCTCCAGGCCACCCGCGGCGGCGGCGTCGGCGGCGACACCTCGTCCACCACCACCATCGCCGGCACGTACGGGTACCTGGCCCCGGAGTACGCCTACTCGTCCAAGGCGACGACCAAGTGCGACGTGTACAGCTTCGGGGTGGTGCTCATGGAGCTGGCCACGGGGAAGAAGCCGATCGAGCCGGAGTTCGGGGAGACGAGGGACATCGTGCAGTGGGTGACCGGCAAGGTGGCGGCCGCGGCGGAGGCGGAGGCGCTGGACAAGCGCCTCGCGTGGAGCCCCTTCAAGGACGAGATGGTGCAGGCGCTGCGCGTGGCCGTCCGGTGCACCTGCAGCATCCCCGGCCTCCGCCCCACCATGGCCGACGTCGTCCAGATGCTCGCCGAGTCCGGCCCGCCCCCCGGCAGCCGCTCCGCCAAAGACTACCCCGGCCAGAAACCCAAACCAGCTGAGGCCAAGTGAGCCGTGCAACTCAAGTGATCAATTAAGAGATCTCATCAATTAACCACCGAGTAACTAGTAGTATAACTAAGAGTGAATCAAGCGATCATCACTGATCCAATTAAGTTATTATTAGGGTAACTACAATTATAATAGCACTACTAGTATTACTGATTAAGAAGATGATTAGAACTAGTGGTGCAACTAAGTTTTTATAGAGAGATACGAAAGGTAATTTTGAGGATGGATTGATGCAATTTAAGTTGGAAAGATTGTTGGATCTTGCACTAGATTGAGTGGTATGTGTATATATAGATGTGGTGTTGCTAAATCTCAGTCCACTGTCGACTGATACTTAAAGTCTCAGTCGATAGTCGATGCCATATTCAATTGTAAGTGTGCGAATTTTCCTTTTTAGTTTTTTTTGTTTGCTTTTCTACATGTTATGTTACTCGATTGAGGTTTGGTTGGTTTGGTTGTCTCACTCCACTGAAATCTAGCTACACTCAGATAGATAAACACAGCAAGTCAGCTCCATTGCAATTTTATAGCTAGCTAGCTTAAATTTATTCACACACACACACACACACACACACACACACACACACACACACACACAAAGCTAGCTTTTATTTAGGTGTCCTTTTCCTCATGGATCGCTGAGATATACTATACTGTGCAAGGCTGCTTGGTGTTTAAGCAGAATCTGATACCTCAGTGAGTGGATGGATGGACCTGTATAAATCTATCACCATTCAACAGCAACCATGCATATGCTATATGTATCGTATACATATAAATGGATGGATGCAACAAAAAGTACTAGTGCATTCAGACTTTTAATTGTTCCTTTCTTTTTGGATCCATGGTCACCTTTTGTTCTTCTTTTTTCTTGTGCCATTTTTGTTTTGCTGAGAGTGATGCCATGATGGAATGGATAGGTAGGGAACAAATTGAGAAGAGGTGGTTTGTTGCATTTTTCACTTAAATCCTCATTTATCCATGCAAATGAACAAAGAAAACCTCATTCGGAGGCATTCTCGTTGGCACCAAAGAGGAGGGCCGAGAGGCGCCGGGGGGGGGGGGGGGGCACATTTGGTCGCTACTCTTGTGGAGAAATGGATCTAGTTGTGTCTCCGTTTTGCGCATGGTCTTTGAAGGCGTCCTCTCGATGAGTGGATGACGGCACTTCGTGTTTTGGTTCTCCTGATGCTTCTTTGATAGGCAAAGTTTTCATCCTCTGTTCCCTAAGGATCTAGTGAGGTTTACGTCTTCCCGAATCAGGGGCGGTCTCCCAACCTCGTTACCTTCTTCTCGGGGCAGCTATCTGTTTCTCAGATCACAGCCATGATTCATCGGCGCCACCCCAAACATTGCATCAATAAAGTTTCTCTAGTGTTGATTTGGAGCTCCAGCACGGCATTGAGCTTTTGCCAACAAGTGCAGAAGGAAGGCGACATCAAATTTCTCATGAAGACGTGTGATTAATTTTTTTAACGAAGGGCCCGTTGGCTTAAATATATGTGGCCTTTGGTATTTTGCAAAAATAAATAATTAATCATTTGTATTGCTTGGTAACAGATATATTTGTAGACGCAAGCCAGCTAAAATTGCATGTCCATAAACCTGTTTGTTTCTCTTCTTTCTTAAAAAATGGAAGTCTTTTATCACAATTGTAACACCCTGGTGTAATGATGCTATAGTAATCCCTGAGATCAAGCTAATCTTTTTGCTGTAACAGTGTTTGGTCATTTTGATCAATATTCCATTTCAAATTTCAGTTGAATTCAATTTGAATTTATGTGTGAAATTCAAAAATGCTCACACATGAAACTAAAATGTTCAGCATGTGGAACATAGGTAATATTGGTGGTGAACTAACATTTTTTGCAAAATGCCTAAGTGGCCTAAAATAGCTAAAACAGAAAAGCTTTAAAAAGAAAAAGAAAAAGGGAAAGCAAGGAGAAAAAAGAAGTAGAGGAAGCCCCTGCTTCCTTGGGCCTTGGGCCATCCGGACCAGCCGGCCCATCCTAGGCGGCCCACCTCCCCCGGTCGCTCTCTTCCTCCCATGTTCAGCCGACCGGGGCTCCTCCCGCGCGTCCCCGCCAAACCGCCTTGCCGTCGACAATGAGGGAGGCGATAAGGCCCCGCGCCACCCCGCCTCCACGATCCCCGCCTCCACTCACCCCCACCCCCTGGCGTCCTCGTCCGTTCTCCCCTGCCCCCACTTGCCCCACGCGCCTCGCCTCTCTCTTTTCCCCACCTTGCCCGAGAGCTCGCCGCCGTTCTCCGTCGACCACGCGGCCACCGTCCACGCCGCGCCTCGCCAACGCGTTCCCGAGCACCTCCGTCGTCGACTACGTCCTCTATAGCAAGCCGTTGGGGACGAGAGCCACTACATCGTCGTCCCGTCTTCTTCTTCTTCCTCAGGCACCGCCGCCATCATCTTCGATTCCGGCTACCTCGCACCGTCCCTGAGCTCGCTGCCACTCCCTACGGCTCCACTGTGAGCTCCCCCTCCTCTCCCCGCTCCCCATGTCCCTCTGCCTAGCCGTAGCCGCTCCATCGCGTTGCTGCTCCGCCGCCCGCCATGGCCGCCGTCCGCGCGACATGCGTGCTCCCGCACCCCCCCTCCCGTGCGAGCCACTGGCGCCCTCCAGGGCGCGCACAGCATCGAGCTGCAGCCCCAACCGCTCCCCTAAGTCGTTCCCGACCCGATTTGAACGGGGCCCGAGCGCCACCGCCGCTCCCCGTAATTGCTCCGGCCAGCTCCACCCCCTAGCGTCGCCAGTTACCACCATTGGGCGCGGCCTCGACCCGGCGTTCGAAAGAGCACACCCGTGCCTCCGTTCGTGCCCCCTGTCGCTGACTCCGTCGACGCCCGAACTCCAGCGTCCGCTCAGCCGCTCGCCACCGCCGTCTTTGGCCGTTTCGGGCCTAGCCCCTCCCCCCACAATTCGACGCGCAAGCGTGCGCCCGTTCGAACGCAAGTAGCCGCGCGTGAAACGACCCCTTGTGGCGATTTTCCGAACGACACGCGCCACCGCGGATTTGGTCGCCGGAGCTCTCTCCGGCGCCGACACCGACGTGTATCGATGGGCCCCACCCCTGGGTCACTGACCAGTGGGTCCTGGGGGCCCCGTTGACTAGGTTGACTCAGTCAACGTGCTGACTGGGCAGCCCCAGACACTGACATGTGGGCCCCACTTGTTTAAAATGTTTTACAAATAAATAAATCTGTTAATTAGTTTTAATCATTAGTTAGTCACTGACACCAGGGGCCCACCCCTCTAATTAGCATGTTAGATTAGTTTAATCCACTGTTAAGCTAACAGAGGCTGGCATGTGGGTCCCACTGGACCCACAGGTCAGGTTTGACCTGGTCAGTAAGTCTGTTGAATGCTGACGTCATCAGCACGTCATGCTGACGTCATATTTTCTTTTCTGTTAATTTAATTAATTCCAGAAAATACAATAGGACTTTGAAAATTCATAGAAAATAAACCGTAACTCCGATGAAAATGTTTTCTATATGAAAGTTGCTTAGAAAAATCCCACGAATCCGAATGCGCGGTCCATTCACCTGTCACATGCCCCTAGCATGCTGAACATGGAACCGTCCCCTCTCTTCCATCTGTCCAGAATTGGTCTAACGTCGGGAATTCATCCTCGGATGTTTATCCCCTCCGTCTGCAACGTGTAGTACTACGTTAGGACAACCCTAGCTCTGCCTATCGTCATGTAATGCTTAGTGATGCATCTGTTTGCTATGTATTTACTGTTTCTTCCCCCTCTTCTCTCCGATAGACCCCGAGATCGATGCCGCCCCTGTGATCGACTACGTCGACGACACTTCTTCTTTTTCAGCAGAGCTTCCAGGCAAGCAAACCCTCCTTGAGCATTCCGATATCGCCCATTTCTTTACCTCTCATGCTTGCATTAGAACTGCTACTGCTTTCTGTATGATCTACTTTGATGCATAGCATGTTTTTGTTACCTGCTTTCATACCTTACCTTCTTATCCTAAACTGCTTAGTATAGGCTGGTTAGAGATCCATCAGTGACCCCACCTTGTCCCAGTTGCCTTGCTTTATGTTCGATGACTCGATCAACGTGATCGACGTCCAGGCCCCGACACCACACATCACCCCCCTAGTTGTACGACTCTGTAGAGTTACCATCGAGTGCCGAGGGAGGAACCTCTTACATCACTCCCGATGAGATCTCTGTAGTGTAGCTATACGGTCGAGGTCATCGAGGGTGATTTCCTCCTTAACCTATTCCGTTACGGCTCTTTCGTGCAACCCCTCGAGTGTGAACCTCGAGGGTGGATCCTCTTACGTTCACCTTGATGATAACATCGAGTGGAATTCACCGGGGGTGATTCCTCGTTTTTCCCCTTGGTGTTAGACACACAATTACTATGGTTACTATGACTTTACACTGAACCATGTCAATAAAGACGGGTCGGCCCTGAGGGGTACCCGCGCCAGCCTAATAGAAAGTGATGTGGAGTCGGGTTGACGTGGAAGGTGCCCGCGAGATACTTACGAGGCGTGGCCGGGCATTCTTAGCCCTTGCCGCAAGTACTCGAGACGGGGCGACGAGGTCACATCTTTCGTGAGTCTCTGCTCGTGACCGCACTGCCAACGCACTAACGGTTTTGATATTTGATCCGAGGGGCCTCTGTGTTGATAGCACTAACCATCACGTGGGCATTGTATGTGCGTTCTGCATCGTATGCATCAGTCAAAGCTTAATAGACGTCATGCGATTGAGCGGCGCACGCCGGGTTGGACTGGTAAGCACCTGCTTTTTTAAGGAGGTAGCTAGGTCTACTCACCGGCCGCCCAAGCAACGTGCAGGAGTTCCCGGGGCGATGGCCCAAGACCCCTGGGGGCATAGGTTTAGTCTGACATGCTTGACCTCTCTATTAAGCCTAGGTCGGGTTGCGGCGTATTGTTTGCCCGAGGCCGGGCATGGCCTAGGAAAGTGTGTCCGTCCGGAGTTAATCGAGCGTGGTGGGTAAGTTGGTGCATCCCTGTAGGGAAGAAAACTTCTATCGATAGCCTGTCCTATGGTAACGGGCACTTGGAGTTGTATCCCGATTGATACAACTAGAACTAGATACTTGAGATGAGAAATGGATAGTATGGCTCTAGGATTGCTTTCTCGTAGGGAGTCGAGAAAGGATCTATGGCCGAGGTTGATAACTCTACTACTTTACTTTATGCTACTGTTATCTCTTCTGATGCTACAAGATGCTTGGAGCTGCTTGAAGATGCTAGTCTTCGATAGGCTAGGCTTTCCCCTTTCTCTTCTGGCATTCTGCAGTTTAGCCCACAAATACAACCCATTCATTTGATACAGATGCATACTTAGTGTAGATCTGATGTAAGTCTTGCGAGTACTTTGGATGAGTACTCACGGTTGCTTTGCTACCTCTTTTCCCCCATACCCGATTGTTGCGACCAGATGACGGATCCCAGGAGCCATATGACACCACTAATGACTACTACTACCCCGAGTGTGCATACTACAACGTGATGGCCGCTGATGACTTGGAGTAGTTAGGAGGCTCCCAGGCAGGAGGCCTTGCTTGTTCGATCGTTGTTGCTTTTGTGCTAGCCTTCTTAAGGTAGACTTGTTTAACTTATGTCTATACTCAGATATTGCTGCTTCCGCTAACTCGTTTGTTTTCAAGCTTATGTATTCGAGCCCTCGAGGCCCCTGGCTTGTTATATAAAGCTTGTATTATTTTAATTTGTGTCTAGAGTTGTGTTGTGATATCTTCCCGTGAGTCCTTGATCTTGATCGTACACATTTGCGTGTATGATTAGTGTACGATTGAATCGAGGGCGTCACAAGTTGGTATCAGAGCCGACTACCTGTATGTAGCCTCCTTTCCAACTCCTTGGCCGAGGTTGAGTCTAGTCACTGAAAAACTTATACTAACATTGGTTGTGTGTCTTATGGGCCCACGTCGCCATTGGGTGGTATTAGGATCTTTTATACGTCGTCTATACTCTGGGACATTGATCTCTCTTCCATTTGGGTTAGACGAATTTACTAACTCTAACATTAGGATCCCGTGACCACATTCACTCCAAAGTTGGATAAGCCATAGTTATTCCTTAGAATAGTATTCTGAATAGTACACACACTGTCGTGTTGACTATGAAGTGGTATCCAACGTACCTCTTTCATTATGCATGTTTCATCATGAATGATCCTTGTTTTTGCAAATGCTCCATGTTGAACTACCCCTTGTTACATGTTAGCAGGATGGTTAGACCCGCTGGTCGTGGCTGTGGTGCCAACAATCCACCACCGCCCGAATTCTTTGCTGGAATGATGCAACAATTTGAGCTGAACCGCTAGTTCATGGAAGGAATGATGGCTCAGTTTCCTCGTCCGAACATGAATCAACAGCCAACCCTAGTAACTCTATAGGACTTCATGCGTCTCAACCCAACTATTTACTGCAGCTCAACTCAACCCCTTGATGCTGATGACTGGCTCCGCGACATCACGTATGAAATGGAGTCTGCTAGTGTGGCCCCTGCTAGTTATGTCACCTTTGCATCTTTCTTTCTGAACGGTGCCACTGCTCAATGGTGGGACAACCACAGGCGTACCCTGCCTACTGAAACGGTCATCACTTGGACGGATTTCCAGGCTACTTTCCGTGCCCGCTTCATTCCTCAAGGAATCATGGACAAGAAGAAGCGAGATTTCCGCAACCTCGCCCAAGGCAACAAGACTGTAAATGCTTATCAGCGGGAATTTCTGGACTTGTCACGTTATGTTGAAGAAGACATTTCAACTGATGCTCGTAAGCAAGAGAAGTTTCGTGATGGACTTCACCCTGATATCAAGCTAGCACTGCTCATTCATGACTTTCCCGACTTTGCCACTTTGGTGAACAAGGCTATTTAGGTTGAGACTGGTCTTCAGGAACACCAGGGATCCCTTAGGCGTAGCTGTGACGCTAGCTCATCTTGGAGCCCGTGAGCACAGAAGCGTTGGATATGGATTCCCCACAATATGTATCGTCCAGCTGCACCTGCACCAAGACAGTTCTATGCTGCACCTCATCTGCCTCCTCCACCGCAGAGGCAACCTCTTCGAGCTGGACCACCCCAAGCTCCTGCTACCAATCCCAATGATGGTTTGTGCTTCAGATGTGGCCATCCAGGTCACCTTGCCAAAGAGTGCAATCAGAAAAGGAACCAGTTGGCTTTGCCCTCAACTGGCCTTAACAATTTGCCCCATAACAACAATGCCAGACCTTATGGTCGTGGTCAGGCTAATCATGTTGATCTGAACGAAGCTCAAGACCAGCCCGCCACTGTGATGGGTACTCGTAAATTTAGTACCGGCTTCTATTTTATTCGATTCAGGAGCATCACATTCATTCATGTCAATTTTTTTTGCATATGCACACGACATTCGATGCGAGCCCATGAACACTCCGATGGTATGCACCCCTGCGGGTCAGTGTCGAACTACCATGATTGGTCGGGATGTCCCCGTTGAAATTGAAAGGTTGGAATTTCATGTTTCTCCCATTATTCTGGAGTCTTCCAACATTGACCTCATTCGAGGAATGGAATGGTTGAAAGCACATACCGCCTCTATCGTTTGTGCCACCAAAGTTGTTCATCTCCTACATCCTTCCGATGAGATAGTAAGCTACCATGCTTAGATTGTTCAAAACGCTGAAGCACGACTTTATGCTTTGAATGCGTTGAGCGCAGCACCTCTTGAGAGAATTGAAAAGATGCCAGTTGTTCGCGACTTCCTAGATGTATTTACAGAAGAACTTCCAGGAATACCCCCTGCCCGGGCTGTCGAGTTCGTCATCGACTTGAAACCATGCAACGTTCCTATCGCCAAACGACCCTACAAGATGCCGCCTCATGAACTCCTTGAACTCAAGGAGGAAATCGACAAATCCCTTCGCAGTGGATTCATTCGTCCAAGTTCCTCGGCTTGGGGAGCACCTTCTCTCTTTGTGAAGAAGAAGGATGGAAAGAATCATTTGGTCCAAGACTATCGTCCTATGAACCGATTCAGAACAAATATCCCCTTCCTCGGATCAATGATCTGTATGATCAACTGGCTGGTGCATCGATATTCTCTAAACTCGACTTGAGGTTGGGTTACCACCAGATCCGTGTTCGTGAAGAGGATATTCTAAAGACCGCTTTCGTCACTCGTTATGGTTCTTACGAGTACACTGTCATGTCTTTTGGCTTGACCAATGCTCCAACCACATTCTCCCGTCTGATGAACTACATATTCATGGATTACCTCGACAAGTTCGTCGTGGTCTATATGGATGATATCCTGGTATATTTGAAGAACAAAGAAGGACATGCTGAACATCTTCGACTTGTTCTAGAGAAGCTTCGAGAGCATCAACTTTATGCCAAGTATTCCAAGTGCGAATTATGGCTTCCCGAAGTAACCTACCTTGGGCATGTCATCTCCAAGGATGGTATTTGCCATCAACCCAGAGCAAGTGCAGGCTATTCTTGACTGGACCCCTCCGAAGACTGTCAAGCAAGTCAGAAGCTTTCTCGGACTTGCCAACTATTATCGCCTCTTTGTCGAGAACTTCTCCAAGATCGCCAAGCCACTGACTAATCTGCTACACAAAGGCGTCAAGTTCGATTGGACAGGCAAATGTCAGGAAAGTTTCCAGGCACTCAAAGACAAGCTGACATCTGCCCCAGTGCTTGCTCCCCCTGATTCTCGCAAGGACTTCGTCATCTATTGTGACGCTTCACGTCAAGGATTAGGCTGTGTCCTAATGCAAGAGCATAGAGTGATTGCTTATGCCTCTCGTCAAGTGCGTCCTCACGAAGAGAACTACCCAGTTCATGACCTTGAGCTTGCTGCGGTTATCTATGCACTGAAGCTATGGCGACAGTACCTTCTCGGTAATCGTTGCGAGATCTTCACTGATCATCAGAGTCTGAAGTATTTGTTTACTCAGCCAGATATAACCCTCCGTCAGCAGCGATGGATGGAAGCTATTGCTGACTACAACTACGGTATATCCTATACCCCTGGTAAGGCTAATGTAATGGCTGATGCCCTGAGCCACAAGTCTTATTGCAACAATAACATGGTCTTCAAAGCTCAACCCCACCTTTATGAAGAACTTTGCAAGCTGAACCTTCAACTAGTTCCACAGGGTTCTCTGAATAACCTTGTCCTGGAACCAACTCTTCTCAAAGCATTAAAGTCTGCTCAAGCCAAAGATGCTCATGTTGATCTGATGAAAAAGGATCTTGCCTTAGAGAAATCCAGAGATTTTTTACTTGGTGAATATGGAACCTTATACTCCAGAGATCGCATTGTGGTACCCCGATTCGAGCTTATGACACAGAAGGTGATGAAAGAAGTGCATGACACCCCTCTCTCTATTCATCCGGGAAGTACCAAGATGTACTTGGACATTCGTCAGAAGTATTGGTGGTCTAAGATGAAGCAAGACATTGCTCGATATATTGAAGAATGTGATGTTTGTCGTCACGTCAAAGAAGAACATCAGAAACCGGCTGGACTTCTACAAGCACTTCCGATTCCTGAATGGAAGTGGGATAAGATTCAGATGGACTTTGTCACTGGCCTTCCCAAGTCACAGAAAGGTAACGATGCATTCCTTGTCGTCATCGACCAATTCTTGAAGGTTGCTCACTTTCTGCCAGTCAAGGAGACTATCACTGCTAGTCAATTAGCAAACTTGTATATCTCCCGAATTGTGTCACTCCATGGCATTCCGAAGGAGATCAGTTCAGACCATGGCAGTATATTCACTTCAAAGTTCTAGGATAGTTTTCAAGAGGCAATTGGAACTCATATTACCTGGAGCACTGCTTATCATCCTCAATCCCAAGGCCAAGTTGAGCGAGTTAATCAAATTCTTGAAGACATGCTTTGGGCTTGTGTTATCTCTTTCGGCAAGAAGTGGGAAGAATCTCTCCATTATGCGGAGTTCTCTTATAACAACAGCTATCAAGCCAGCTTGAAGATGGCACCCTTTGAAGTGCTTTATGGACGTAAGTGCCGAACCCCTCTGAATTAGCCAGAAACTGGGGAACAGACGCTCATTGGTCCACACATTATTCAACAAGCCGAAGAGCAGGTTCGCATTGTCCGGGGTAATATCAAGGCGGCCCAGTCCCGCCAGAAGAGCAACTATGACCGGAAAAACTAGGGTTCAACTTATCAACCTGGTGAACAAGCTTATCTGCGTGTCACTCCTTTCAGAGGCACTCATCGGTTCGGAGTCAAGGGAAAGCTAGCTCCGCGCTACATTGGCCCTTTCTGCATTCTCTCCTGTCGTGGACTCGTGGCTTATCAATTGGAGTTGCCACCTCAGTTCTCTCACGTCCATGACGTCCTCCACATGTCGCAACTTCGTCGATGCTTCAAGGATCCGGAACGTGAAGTGGATCCAAAATTGATTGAAGTTCAAGATGATCTCACATACAAAGAGCATCCTATCTGCATTCTTGAAGAAGCTGAAGTCGAACCGGCCAGAAGGTTACCAAGTTCCTCAAGGTGCAATGGTCGAATCATACTAAAGATGAAGCCACTTGGGAACGCGAAGATAACCTCCGGGTTGAATACCCCGACCTGTTCCCTTCTACCTCTTAATTCTCGGGACGATAATTTCTTTTAGAGGAGGACAGTTGTAACACCCCAGTGTCATGATGCTACAGTAATCCCTGAGATCAAGCTAATATTTTTGCTATAACAGTGCTTGGTCACTTTGATCAATATTCCATTTCAAATTCTAGTTGAATTCAATTTGAATTTATGTGTGAAATTCAAAAATTGCTCAGACATGAAAACTAAAATATTCATCATGTGGAACATATTCTTCTGGTAATATTGGTGGTGAACCAACATTTTTGCAAAATGCCTAATTGGCCTAAAATAGCTAAAGCAGAAAAGCTTTAAAAAGAAAAAGAAAAAGGAAAAGCAAGGAGAAACGAAGAAGAGGAAGCCCTTGCCTCCCTGGGCCTTGGGCCATCCGGACCAGCCGACCCATCCTAGGTGGCCCACCTCCCCCGGTCGCTCTCTTCCTCCCCTGTTCAGCAGACCGGGGCTCCTCCCGCGCGTCCTCGCCCAACCGCCTCGCCATCGACAATGAGGGAGGCGATAAGGCCCCGCGCCTCCCTGCCTCCTCGATCCCCGCCTCCACTCACCCCCACTCCCCCTGCCGTCCTCGTCCATTCTCCCCTGCCCCCACTTGCCCCATGCGCCTCGCCTCTCACTTTTCCCCACCTTGCCCGACAGCTCGCCGCCGTTCTCCGTTGACCACGCGGCCACCGTCCACGCCGCGCCTCGCCAACGCATTCCCGAGCACCTCTGTCATCGACTACGTCCTCTAGAGCAAGCCGTTGGGGACGGGAGCCACTACATTGCCGTCCCGTCTTCGTCTTCTTCCTCGGGCACCGCCGCCATCGTTTTCAATTCCGGCTACCTCGCGCCGTCCCCTAGCTCACTGCCACTCCCTACGGCTCCACTGTGAGCTCAGCCTCGTCTCCCCGCTCTCCCATGTCCCTCTGCCTAGCCGTAGCCGCTCCATCGCGTTGCCGACCTCCGTCGCCCACCGTGGCCGCCGTCCGCGCGCCGTGCGTGCTCCCGCACCCCCCCCATGCGACCCATTGGCGCCCTCCAGGGCATGCACAACACCGAGCTGCAGCCCCAACCGCTCCCCTAGGCCGTTCCCGACGCGATTCCAACGGGGCCTGAGCGCCACCGCCGCTCCCAGTCGTTGCTCCGGCCAGCTCTGCCCCCCAGCGTCGCTAGTTACCACCACTGGGTGCGGCGTCGACCTGGCATTTGAAAGAGCCCACCCGTGCCTCTGTTCGTGCCCCCTGTTGCTGACTCTGTCGACGCCCGAACTCCGGCTTCCGCTCCGCCGCTCGCCACCGCCATCTTCGTCCATTTCCGTCCAAGCCCCCGCCCCCCACAGTTCGACGCGCAAGCGTGCGCCCGTTCGAATGCGAGTAGCCGCGCGCGTAATAACCCATGTGGCGATTTTCCGAATGACTCCGGCGACGCGCCACCGCGGATTTGGTCGTCGGAGCTCTCTTCGGCACCGACGCCGACGTGTATCGATGGGCCCCACCCCTGGGTCGCTGACCAGTGGGTCCTGGGGCCCCGTTGACTGGGTTGACTCAGTCAACATGTTGACTAGGCAGCCCCAGCCACTGACATGTGGGCCCCACTTGTTTAAAACGTTTTATAAATAAATAAATATGTTAATTAGTTTTAATCATTAGTTAGTCACTGACACCAAGGGCCCACCCCTCTAATTAGCCTGTTAGATTAGTTTAATCCACTGTTAAGCTAACAGAGGCTGACATGTGGGTCCCACTAGATCCACAGGTCAGGTTTGACCTGGTCAGCAAGTCTGTTGACTGCTGACGTCATCAGCACGTCATGCGGATGTCATATTTTCTTTTTTGTTAATTTAATTAATTCGAGAAAATACTATAAAACTTTCAAAATTCATAGACAATAAATCGTAACTCCGATGAAAATGTTATCTATATGAAAGTTGCTCAGAAAAATCCCACGAATTTGAATGCGCGGTCCATTCACCTGTCACATGCCCCTAGCATGCTGAACATGGAAATGTCCCCTCTCTTCTATCTGTCCAGAATTCGTCTAACGCCAGGAATTCATCCTCGGATGTTTATCCCCTTCGTCTGCAACATGTAGTACTACGTTAGGACAACCCTAGCTCTGCCTATCATCATGTAATGCTTAGTGATGCATCTGTTTGCTTTGTATTTACTGTTTCTTCCCCCTCTTCTCTTTGATAGACCCCGAGACCAATGCCGCCCCTGTGATCGACTACGTCGACGACACTTCTTCTTTTTCAGCAGAGCTTCCAGGCAAGTAAACCCTCCTTGAGCATTCCGATATCGCCCATTTCTTTCCCTCTCATGCTTGCATTAGAACTGCTACCGCTTTCTGTATGATCCTACTCTGATGCATAGCCTATTTTTGTTACCTGCTTTCATACCTTACCTGCTTATCCTAAACTGCTTAGTATAGGCTGGTTAGAGATCCATCAGTGGCCCCACCTTGTCCCAGTTGCCTCGCTTTATGTTCGATGACTTGATCGACATGATCGACGTCTAGGCCTAGACACCACACATCACCCCCTAGTTGTATGACTCTATAGAGTTACCATCGAGTGCCGAGGGTGGAACCTCTTACATCATTCCTGATGAGATCTCTATAGTGTAGCTATACGGTCGAGGTCATCGAGGGCGATTTCCTCCTTAACCACTTCCGTTACGGCTCTGTCGTGCAACCCCTCAAGTGTGAACCTCGAGGGTGGATCCTCTTACGTTCACCTTGATGATAACATCGAGTGGAATTCACCGGGGGTGATTCCTTGGGTTTTCCCCTTGGTGTTAGACACACAGTTACTATGGTTACTATGACTTTACAATGAACCATGTTACTAAAGACGGGTCGGCCCTGAGGGGTACCCGCACGAGCTTAATAGCAAGTGATGTGGAGTCGGGTTGACCTGGAAGGTGCCCGCGAGATACTTACGAGACGTGGCCGGGCATTCTTTGCCCTTGCCGCAAGTACTCGAGACGGGGCGACGGGGTCACATCTTTCGTGAGTCTCTGCTCGTGACCACACTGCCAACGCACTAACGGTTTGGATATTTGATCCGAGGGGCCTCTGTTCTGATAGCACTAACCATCACGTGGGCATTGTATGGGCGTTCTACGTCGTATGCATCAGCCGAAGCTTAATGGACATCATGCGATTGAGCGGCGCGCGCCGAGTTGGACTAGTAAGCACCTGCCTTTTTAAGGAGGCAGCTAGGTCTGCTCACCGGCCGCCCACGCAACGTGCAGGAGTTCCTGGGGCGATGGCCCAAGACCCCTAGGGGTATAGGTTTAGTCCGGCGTGCTTGACCTCTCTATTAAGCCTAGGTCGGGTTGCGGCATATTGTTTGGCCGAGGCCGGGCATGACCTAGGAAAGTGTGTCCGGCCGGAGTTAATCGATCATGGTGGGTAAGTTGGTGCACCCATGCAGGGAACAAAGCATCTATTGATAGCCTGTCCTACTGTAACGGACACTTGGAGTTGTATCCCGATCGATACAACTAGAACTGGATACTTGAGATGAGAAATGGTTATGAGAAATGGATAGTATGGCTCTGGGATTGCTTTCTCGTAGGGAGTCGAGAAAGGATCTCTGGTCGAGGTTGATAACTCTACTACTTTACTTTATGCTACTCTTATCTCTTCTGATGCTGCAAGATGCTTGGAGCTGCTTGAAGATGCTAGTCTTCGATAGGCTAGGATTTCCCCTTTCTCTTCTGGCGTTCTGCAGTTTAGCCCACAGATACAACCCATTCGTTTGATACAGATGCATACTTAGTGTAGATCTGATGTAAGTCTTGCGAGTACTTTGGATGAGTACTCACAGTTGCTTTGCTACCTCTTTTCCCCCATACCCAATTGTTGCGACCAAATGACGGATCCCCGGAGCCATATGACACCACTGATGACTACTACTACCCTGAGGGTGCCTACTACAACGTGACGGTCGCTGACGACTTGGAGTAGTTAGGAGGCTCCCAGGCAGGAGGCCTTGCCTGTTCGATCGTTGTTGCTTTTGTGCTAGCCTTCTTAAGGCAGACTTGTTTAACTTATGTCTGTACTCAGATATTGCTGCTTCCGCTGACTCGTTTGTTTTCGAGCTTGTGTATTCGAGCCCTCGAGGCCCCTGGCTTGTAATATAAAGCTTGTACTATTTTAATTTGTGTCTAGAGTTGTGTTGTGATATCTTCCCGTGATTCCTTGATCTTGATCGTACACATTTGCGTGTATGATTAGTGTATGATTGAATCTAGGGCGTCACAACAGTCTACTTGGATGCCCACTAAACATAAGACAAAGACAAAAGTTGGGTACAAATCTTCATATAGAAAATAATAGAATGTCGAATAACACGAAATTGGAATGGGAGTTTGTAAGACAACACAATCCAAGTCACAAAACAAAATCCAAGTCACTTCAACATTTTGAAGCCACAACTTTTGTTTCCTTTTTTACTAAACAACATTCGGTAAATTTGGCTCGAAATAGTATGTACATTTCCACTAAAAAATGTCTGATGTGGACCTGGTGGTTTTGCAATAGGCAGTGTGTCTTACCATTACTTTATTTTTTGTAAGACTTGTCACAATTGGTTGTCTGAATCTCGAGGCATGGGTAGTTATTCTTTCATTACCATTTTTATGTCATGCCACTAAAACTTCTTTGCATAGATGTACATGTATTTCTGATCAAACAGTTTGATTTTATTTTAATTTCTAATTTTTTTGGGGGGGGGGGAGGTCGTTTTTAGTTTCTTTGCTAGGACTACTGAAATGGCACATCGCCCAAGTAAAAAAATTTAAGAAAAGGGAAGATTTATTATCCCACTTGTCCTGTAGAACACAACGAGATTTCTGTGCATCCCCCCTCGAACCACCTCGCGCCACGGGCCGCTCTGGCCGCGGCGGCCACCTCCCACCGCCCAGCATGGGTATGCCGCCCCTCTCTGCTCGAGGGCTCTAGCTCCGGACCGCTAGGCACCTTTGCGCCCCCACGCGACGCTGCCTCGGGTCCGGAACTGCCCCCAGCCCTCGCGTCCCCGCTGCAACTCCTGCTGAGGGGTGAATGCTCTGTGGTAGGTGCCTCTGTAGATCCGGCGGATCCTTGCTCGCCCGCTCCTCAGCGCCTTTAATCCATCATCATCGCCCCGTCTCCTGCGGTCAGCCTTTCCTCTTCCGGCATGGACGGTGGCTGGACCGAGGTCAGCTCCCGGAAAAACCCTAAGCCTGCTCTGGATCCGGCGGTCTCTGGGGCAGATTGTGTAGTTCATCGCTCGGATTGGCGCCCCGGCTTCAATGCGGCAGATGGCCGCGAGGCTTTCTTAAGACGCTTCCGCGGCCGCTGCTTTCGCTGCCTTAGCAAGCACCACTGCCGGAAAGACTGCCGTGACCTGTTGAACTGTGTCATTTGTGAGCTCTTCAGGCATTACAGCCATGAGTGTCCCTAGAACCCTCGCAATGGTGGCGATGGCCCTGCTCCCCGTCGGCTAGGCCCCCTCCTACTCTTCCCCACCCCTCCTGCTCCCCCTCCATGCCCGCCCCCTGCGGAGGCCATGGCAGAGCTTAGCCTGGTCGACCTGGCACACTACCCTCGCTCCAGCCACAAAGTGGGCGTGTCCTCTCCAGTCGTAGAGCAGAGCATCTTCTTCCTCCTCCGCCATGCCATCACCTTACGCATCATCGACGGAGTCTGCGCTACCTCACCAATGGCGGTGGGCCGTGCCCTGGAGGCACAGTTGTGCATACACCCGCATCAGCTGCGGGTGACTGCACACAATTCGGAGGATTTCTTCATCGTCTTCATGTAGCCTGCCCACCACGACACGCTGTGCGTCGACGGCGCCGCCTCCGCCATCGCCCCCTGGAAGGAGAACGATCACGCGGGCTACGGCACCTTCAACCTCCACATCAGTTGCTTCATTGAGCATCTTCCCCAATAGTACTGGACGTTGGAGGGCGTCGAGGAGGTCTTCGGCGATAAGGCGCGCGTCGATCGGCTGGACAGCCGCACCCTGGAGCGCGACCACACCAAAACCTTCGCATGTTGGGTGTGGGTCTGGGAGATGGCATTCATCCCAACCCATCACACCTATTGGAAGCTGCCCCAGGGCGCTGGCCGGGTTGAGGAGATGGAGGGCTTTTCGCCGCTGGACCGCCACGTGGCCTCGCCGCCTGGCACCGAACGCTACAACCTGCTCATCCATGTGGATCGGTTGGAGGACTGGTTGCCCAGATCGCTGCGATCCTCGCACTCGGCCCCGAGCGGCTTGCCGTCCTCCGACTCCGACCACAATGACGACCTGCCGTGCACCTTCCCTGGCACTTGGACGATGCACGTGGAGGACAGCCAGGTGGAAGAACACACCGTAGGCTGCGGCGGGTGCCTATGGTGGAAACGGGTTGCGGGGGCCTCCCAAGGGGCGGCCCTTGCCATGACCACGACGACCAGGGCGGTGGCGGTCGACACTCCTGGAAGGACACCCTCCTGGGTTAGGGGCGCGGCAGCACCTCCAAGGCGGGCGACGACGGAGCAACAAGCAAGGCGCACCAATGCAGCTGCTCCCCCCCTCCCCTCCCCCGCCCTGCCGCTCAGCCTGCTCCTAGGGTAGCGGACAGAATGGCGGCCGCTCCGCTGCACCGGCCTACCCCGATGATAAACCACAAGTATAGGGGATCGCAACAGTTTTCGAGGGTAGAGTATTCAACCCAAATTTATTGATTCGACACAAGGGGAGCCAAAGAATATTCTCAAGTATTAGCAGCTGAGTTGTCAATTCAACCACAACTGGAAACTTAACATCTACATCAAAGTGTTTAGTAGCAAAGTAATATGATAATAGTGGTAACGATAGAAAAAGTAAAGGTAGCAAAAGTAATGTTTTTGGTATTTTGGAGTGATGATAACAATAGCAACGGAAAAGTAAATAAGCGAAGAACAATATATGGAAAGCTCGTAGGCAATGGATCGGTGATGGAGAATTATGCCAGATGCGGTTCATCATGTAACAGTCATAACCTAGGGTGACTCAGAACTAGCTTCAGTTCATCAATTTAATGTAGGCATGTATTCCGAATATAGTCATATGTGCTTATGGAAAAGAACTTGCATGACATCTTTTGTCCTACCCTCCCGTAGCAGCGGGGTCCTATTGGAAACTAAGGGATATTAAGGCCTCCTTTTAATAGAGTACCGGAACAAAGCATTAACGCATAGTGAATACATGAACTCCTCAAACCACGGTCATCACCAGTAAGTATCCCGATTATTGTCACTTCGGGATTAACGGATCATAACACATAATAGGTGACTATAGACTTGCAAGATAGGATCAAGAATCTCATATGTTGATGAAAACATAATAGGTTCAGATCTGAAATCATGGCACTCGGGCCCTAGTGACAAGCATTAAGCATAGCAAAGTCATAGCAACATCAATCTCAGAACATAGTGGATACGAGGGATCAAACCCTAACAAAACTAACTCGATTACATGATAAATCTCATCCAACCCATCACCATCCAGCAAGCCTATGATGGAATTACTCACGCACGGCGGTGAGCATCATGAAATTGGTGATGGAGGAAGGTTGATGATGACGATGGCGAGGGATTCCCCTCTCCGGAGCCCCGAACGGACTCCAGATCAGCCCTCCCGAGAGATTTTAGGGCTTGGCGGCAGCTCCGTATCGTACAACACGATGAATCCTTCTTCTTCGGTTTTTTTCTCCCCGAAAGTGAATATATGGAGTCCAGGTTGAGGTCGATGGAGCGTCAGGGGGCCCACGAGGCAGGTTGCGCGCCTAGGGGACAGGCGCCCCCACCCTCATGGACAGGTGGGGCACCCCCTAACGTGGATCTTCCTTCCAATATTCATTATATATTCCAAAATAATTCTCCATTGATTTTCAGGTCATTCCGAGAACTTTTATTTCTGCACAAAAATAACACCATGGCAATTCTGCGGAAAACAGCGTCAGTCCGGGTTAGTTCCATTCAAATCATGCAAGTTAGAGCCCAAAACAAGGGCAAAAGTGTTTGGAAAAGTAGATACGACGGAGACGTATCAACTCCCCCAAGCTTAAACTTTTGCTTGTCCTCGAGCAATTCAGTTGATAAACTGAAAGTGATAAAGAAAAACTTTTACAAACTCTGTTTGCTCTTCTTTTGTAAATATGTAAAGCCAGCATTCAAGTTTTCAGCAAAGATTATGAACTAACCATATTCACAATAACATTTAGGTCTCATGTTTACTCATATCAATGGCATAATCAACTAGCGAGCGATAACAATAAATCTCGGATGACAACACTTTCTCAAAACAATCATGATATGATATAACAAGATGGTATCTCACTAGCCCTTTCTGAGACCGCAAAACATAAATGCAGAGCAGCTTTAAAGATCAAGGACTGACTAGACATTGTAATTCATGGTAAAAGAGATCCAGTCAAGTCATACTCAATGTAAACTAACAGTAATGGATGCAAATGACAGCGGTGCTCTCCAACTGGTGCTTTTTAATAAGAGGATGATGACTCAACATAAACGTAAATAGATAGGCCCTTCGCAGAGGGAAGCAGGGATTTGTAGAGGTGCCAGAGCTCGGCTTTGAAATAGAGATGAATAATATTTTGAGCGGCATACTTTCATTGTCAACATAACAACCAAGAGATGGCGATATCTTCCATGCTACACACATTATAGGCGGTTCCCAAACAGAATGGTAAAGTTTATACCCCCCCTCCACCAACAAGCACCAATCCATGGCTTGCTCGAAACAACGAGTGCCTCCAACTAACAAGAGTCCCGGGGGAGTTTTGTTTGCAGTTATTTTGATTTGATTTGCATAAAGCATGGGACTGGGCATCCTGGTGACCAGCCATTTTCTCGTGAGTGAGGAGCGGAGTCCACTCCTCTTGAGAATAACCCGCCTAACATGGAAGATACAGACAGCCCTAGTTAATACATGAGCTATTCGAGTATACAAAACATAATGTTTATTTGAAGTTTAGAGTTTGGCACATACAAATTTACTTGGAACGGCAGGTAGATACCATATATAGGTAGGTATGGTGGACTCATATGGAATAACTTTGGGGTTTATGGAATTGGATGCACAAGCAGTATTCCCGCTTAGTACAGGTGAAGGCTAGCAAAAGACTGGGAAGCGACCAGCTAGAGAGCGACAATAGTCGTGAACATGCATTAAAATTAATCAACACTGAATGCAGGCATGAGTAGGATATAATGCACCATGAACATAAATATCATAGAGGCTATGTTGATTTTGTTTCAACTACATGCGTGAACATGTGCCAAGTCAAGCCACTCGAATCGTTCAAAAGAGGATACCACCCTATCATACCACATCACAACCATTTTAATAGCATGTTGGCACGCAAGGTAAACCATTATAAGCTCCTAGCTAATTAAGCATGGCATAAGCAACTATAATCTCTAATTTTCATTGCAAACATGTTTATTCATAATAGGCTGAATCAGGAATGATGAAGTAATCATATTTACAAAAACAAGAGAGGTCGAGTTCATACCAGCTTTTCTCATCTCAATAAGTTCATCATATAATCATCATTATTGCCTTTCACTTGCACGACCGAATAGTGTGGATAATAATAATAGTGCATGTGCATTGGACTAAGATGGAATCTGCAAGCATTCAATTCAAGAGAGAAGACAATGTAATATGGGCTCTTTGTCAGATCAACGATAATGCATATAAGAGCCACTTTAACATTTTAATCATGGTCTTCTCCTCTCGACCCCCAAAGGAAAGAAAAGAAATAAAACTATTTACACGGGAAAGCTCCCAACAAGCAAAAGAAGAATGAGATATATTTTTGGGTTTTCTTTTTAATTACTACTACAAGCATGGAAAGTAAACTAAGTAAAAGCTACAACTAATTGTTTTGTTTTCCTTAAGGTTTATTAAACACACAAGAAGAAAGCATAAAAAAATAAACTAGCATGGATGATACAATGAAAAAGTATGAGCACCGACAACTAGCAATGAGTGTGTGAATGTGAATGTAATGTCGGTGAAAAATACGTACTCGCCCAAGCTTAGCTTTTTGGCCTAAGTTGGTCTATAGCCACGGCTGGCCTGGCGGATATCCAAAGTAATAGTTGTGGTCGTACTGTGAAGAAGCCTCGGATTGCCACTGGTTGGCAATCACCTCTGAATCCCACTGATAATCAGACTGTCGTGGAGGATCAAATTGTGGTTCCGGCTCCGGCTCTGTAGCTGCAGTAGGATTCCGGTAGGCATGATTGGCCTCTAACGGAACAAGGTACTTGCCTGCAGATAAATCAAACAAGGAAGGAGCAGTCAAGGTGATAGTCTCAGGATGATTTTTACCAAATATTAATTTGTACTTAAGCTCCTTTTCCCTATTCTGAACAATAAAATCATGTGCTACCATACTCTTATAATCTAAATAAACAGAAGGCAGCAATTTTTCATCTTTCTCATAATGCCTAATAGGTATGTTAAAATGTGCAGCGAGGCGCGAGGCGAAGATGCCTCCAAGGACGGGGCCCTTAGTATGGTTAAGATTTAACCTCTTTGCAATAATAGCGCCCATGCTGAATGTGTCATAACGAAATAAGGCATGACACAAAATAACAATATTAGGGGCACTCAGGTTTCCACAGTTTCCGCGCCCAATCAAGAGTCTACTAGCAAATATAGCAAAGTAACGTAGAACAGGAAAGTGTATGCTAGTAATTCGTGCATTGGAAACCTTCCACGTTTCCCCTACAGCATGCACGTAGTACTTTGTTTTGATAACTAATAGATTTTTGCAATAAGTATGTGAGTTCTTTATGACTAATGTTGAGTCCATGGATTATACGCACTCTCACCCTTCCACCATTGCTAGCCTCTCTAGTACCGCACAATTTTCGCCGGTACCTTAAACCCACCATATACCTTCCTCAAAACAGCCACCATACCTACCTATTATGGCGTTCCTATAGCCATTCCGAGATATATTGCCATGCAACTTTCCACTGTTCCGTTATTATGACACGCTTCATCATTATCATATTGCTATGCAAGATCATGTAGTTGACATCGTATTTGTGGCAAACCACCATTCATAATTCTTTCATACATGTCACTCATGAGTCATTGCACATCCCGGTACACCGCCGGAGGCATTCATATAGAGTCATATTTTATTCTAAGTATCGAGTTGTAATTCTTGAGTTGTAAGTAAATAAAAGTGTGATGATCATCATTATTAGAGCATTATCCCAGTGAGGAAAGGATGATGGAGACTATGATTCCCCCACAAGTCGGGATGAGACTCCGGACGAAAATAATAATAATAATAATAATAATAAAGGTCATAAAAAGGGAGAAGGCCGAGAGAGAGAGAGAGAGAGAGAGAGAACGGGCAATGCTACTATCCCTTTACCACACTTGTGCTTCAAAGTAGCACCATGATCTTCATGATAGAGAGTCTCTTATTTTGTCACTTTCATATACTAGTTGGAATTTTATATTATAGAACTTGGCTTGTATATTCCAATGATGGGCTTCCTCAAAATTGCCTTAGGTCTTCATGAGCAAGCAAGTTGGATGCACACCCACTTAGTTCTTTTGTTGAGCTTTCATACACTTATAGATCTAGTGCATCCGTTGCATGGCAATCCCTACCCACTCACATTGATATCTATTGATGGGCATCTCCATAGCCTGTTGATACGCCTAATTGATATGAGACTATCTTCTCCTTTTTCGTCTTCTCCACAACCACCCTTCTATTCCACATATAGTGCTATATCCATGGCTCACGCTCATATATTGCGTGAAGATTGAAAAAGTTTGAGAACATCAAAAGTATGAAACAATTGCTTGGCTTGTCATCGGGGTTGTGCATGATTTAAATATTTTGTGTGGTGAAGATAGAGCATAGCCAGACTATATGATTTTGTAGGGATAGCTTTCTTTGGCCATGTTATTTTGAGAAGACACGATTGCTTTGTTAGTATGGTTGAAGTATTATTGTTTTTATGTCAATATTAAACTTTTGTCTTGAATCTTATGGATCTGAATATTCTTGCCACAATAAAGAGAACTACATGGAGAAATATGTTAGGTATCATTCCACATTAAAAATTCTGTTTTTATCATTTACCTACTGGAGGACGAGCATGAATTAAGCTTGGGGATGCTGATACGTCTCCAACGTATCTATAATTTTTTTATTGTTCCATGCTATTATATTATCAACCTTGGATGTTCTATATGCATTAATATGCTATTTTATATGATTTTGAGACTAACCTATTAACCTAGAGCCCAGTGCCAGTTTCTGTTTTTTTCCATGTTTTTAAGTATTGCAAAAAAGGAAAATCAAACGGAGTCCAATTGACCTGAAACTTCACGGAGATCATTTTTGGACCAGAAGAAGCCCACGAAGTACCGGAGGTGGGCCAGAAGAGTCCCGAGGCCACCACGAGGGTGGGGGGCACGCCCTACCCCCCTGGGCACGCGCCCCTGCCTCGTGGCCCCCCTGACTGACTTCTTTCGCCTATATATATCAACATACCCTAGAAACATCGCAAAGTGGAATAGATCGGGAGTTCCGCCGCCAGAAGCCTCCGTAGACACCGAAAACCAATCTAGACCCGTTCCGGCACCCTGCCGGAGGGGGGAATCCCTCTCTGGTGGCCATCTTCATCATCCCGGTGCTCTCCACGACGAGGAGGGAGTAGTTCTTCCTCGGGGCTGAGGGTATGTACCAGTTGCTATGTGTTTGATCTCTCTCTCTCTCTCGTGTTCTTGAGGTGGTACGATCTTGATGTATCGCGGGCTTTGCTATTATAGTTGGATCTTATGATGTTTCTCCCCCTCTACTCTCTTGTGATGAATTGAGTTTTACCTTTGAAGTTGTCTTATCGGATTGAGTCTTTAAGGATTTGAGAACACTTGATGTATGTCTTGCACGTGCTTATCTGTCGTGACAATGGGATATCATGTGATCCATTTGATATATGTTTTGGTGATCAACTTCCGAGTTCCGCGACCTCATGTACTTATGCATAGGGGTTGGCACACATTTTTTTCTTGACTCTCCGGTAGAAACTTTGGGGAACTCTTTGAAGTTCTTTGTGTTGGTTGAATAGATGAATCTGAGATTGTGTGATGCATATCATATAATCATACCCACAGATACTTGAGGTGACATTGGAGTATCTAGGTGACATTAGGGTTTTCGTTGATTGGTGTCTTAAGGTGTTATCCTAGTACGAACTCTATGATAGACTGAACGGAAAGAATAGCCTCGTGTTATTTTACTACGGACTCTTGAATAGATCGATCAGAAAGGATAACTTTGAGGTGGTTTTGTACCCTACCATAATCTCTTCGTTTGTTCTCCGCTATTAGTAACTTTGGAGTGACTCTTTGTTGCATGTTGAGGGATAGTTATATGATCCAATTATGTTATTATTGTTGAGGGAACTTGCACTAGTGAAAGTATGAACCCTAGGCCTTGTTTCAACGCATTGCAATACCGTTTGTGCTCACTTTATCATTAGTTACCTTGCTGTTTATATATTTTCAGATTACAAAAACCTATATCTACTATCCATATTGCACTTGTATCACCATCTCTTTGTCGAACTAGTGCACCTATACAATTACCATTGTATTGGGTGTGTTGGGGACACAAGAGACTCTTTGTTATTTGGTTGCAGGGTTGCTTGAGAGAGACCATCTTCATCCTACGCCTCCCACAGATTGATAAACCTTAGGTCATCCACTTGAGGGAAATTTTCTACTGTCCTACAAGCCTCTGCACTTGGAGGGCCAACAATGTCTACAAGAAGAAGGTTGTGTAGTATACATCAATCATCTTCGCAAACCCCGACAAGGAGGAGATTGACCACTTGATGAGCATTCTAAAAGGGTTTGGCGATGCCACTGGACTGCGGATTACACGAAAAAATCAATGGCCACGCTGATCACATGTGACGGTATCGACCTGACCTCGGTACTGCAATCCTTCGGTGGGCCAACAACTCATTTTCTAATCAAATACTTGGGGCTCCCCCTAGTCATCGGTCGGATTCGTCTGGTCCATCTCCAGTTCATCCTGGACCGCATCAGGGCCATGCTTGCTGGTTGGGAAGGACGGATGCTCACTATCGCCGACCGCCGTGTTCAGGTCCGGTGTGTGCTCACTGCCCTACCAACCTTTGCCCTGACTGCCCTCAAGTTTCCAAGGAAGCTGCCGAAGGAAATCGACAAAAGCAGGCGCCATTTCCTCTGGGGGAGGGATCAAGAACTCTTCGGGGGAAACTGTAAGGTGAACTGGCATCGGGTTTGCTCCCCGATCGAGCTGGGAGGGCTCGGAGTTCTGAGCCTGCAAAAATTCACTCGAGCGCTCCGCCTGCGTGGGCTATGGCAATCCTGGCAGCAACCACCCTGACCATGGGTGGGATCGGAGATGCCCTATGATGATTTGGATCATGCCCTCTTCAAAGCTGCCACGACGGTGACCATCGGCAATGGACAAATGGCAAGGTTCTGGCACACTAACTGGCTGGGCTCAGCGCCCCAGAAGCTTAGCTTTCCAACCATGTTTGCACACTCACGTAGAAAGAACAGAACCATGGCCCAAGCCATTACCTCTGGCCAATGGATAGCGAACCTCGCGCACGGCGAGACCAGTGCCCTACTCAACGATGCAGTTTCCCTGCATCGACAGATTTAACAGCTGCTTATCATGCCCCAGGCTGATGTCCATGACCAGGTCTGATGGAATTTTGAAGGCTCTGGGAAATACAGCGCCCGCTCGGCATATGCGCTGCAGTTTCTGGGATCTTCGACCAGCCAGTTCAGGAGCATCATCTGGGACACTTGGGCACCGGCAAAGCTCCAAATTGTTGCCTGGATGCTTCATCAAGATCGGTTGTGGTGCAATGACCTATTGGGGAACGTAGTAATTTCAAAAAAATTCCTACGCACACGCAAGATCATGGTAATGCATAGCAACAAGAGGGGAGAGTGTCGTCCACGTACCCTCGTAGACCATTAAGTGGAAGCGTTATGACAACGCGGTTGATGTAGTCGTACGTCTTCACGATCGACCGATCCTCAGTACCGAACGTACGACATCTCCGCGTTCAGCACATGTTCATCTCGGTGACTTCCCGCGAACTCACGATCCAGTAGAGCTCGAAGGAGAGTTTCGTCAGCATGGCGGCGTGGTGATGATGTTGATGAAGCTATCGTCGTAGGGCTTCATCTAAGCACCGCTACATTATGACCAAGGTGGATTATGGTGGAGGGGGAACCACACACGGCTGGGAGAGATCAATGATCAACTTGTATGTTCTAGGGTGCCCCCTGCCCCCGTATATAAAGGAGCAAGGGGGGAGGCCGGCCGGCCCTGTAGGGCGCGCTAGGAGGAGGAGTCCTCCTCCTAGTAGGAGTAGTTCTCCCCTCTTTCCTACTCCTACTAGGACGGGAAAGGAAGGGGGAGAATGAGAAGGAAAGGGGGGCGCCGCCCCCACCCCCCCTTCCTAGTCCAATTCGGACCAGAGGGGGAGGGGGCGCGCGGCCTGCCCTGGCCGACCCCTCTCTCTCTCCACTAGGGCCCAATAAGGCCCATTAACCCCCGAGTAGGGGGTCCCGAACTGTGCGTCTAAGGCTGATGGTAATAGGAGGCGGGGGACACAATGTTTACCCAGGTTCGGGCCCTCTCGATGGAGGCAATACCCTACTTCCTGCTTGATTGATCTTGATGATATCTACCACGAGATCGTAGAGGCTAAACCCTAGAAGCTAGCCTATGATTCTGATTGTTGTTGTCCTACGGACTAAACCCTTCGGTTTATATAGACATCGGAGGGGGCTAGGATTACACAGAGTCGGTTATAGAGAAGGAGATCTATGTATCCGAATCGCCAAGCTTTCCTTCCATGCAAAGGAGAGTCCCACCCGGACACGGGACGAAGCCTTAAATCTTGTATCTTCATAGTCCAACAGTCCGGCCAAAGTATATAGTCCGGCTGTCCGAGGACCCCATAATCCGGGACTCCCTCAGTAGCCCCTGAACCAGGCATCAATGACGATGAGCACTACAAAAAAATACACTTCCGTGATGATACGTGTTTGTCACAGTAGGTTGCGTTTTCTGTCATGCATGTACATCCATGACGATTTTATGACAGAATCAAGATAGTCATACCTGTGCTGTCGTAGAAGTGTTCCATGACATTACCAAAATTATCATCATGGAAGTGTCCACTTCCATGACGATAAATCGCGCGTCACAGACGTGCTTTCGTCAAGGGTGACCGACACGTGGCATCCACCATAACGAAACGCCGTTAAGCTATCGGGTCGGGTTTTGGATCCGATAACCCGTTAACAGCCCTGACCAATGGGGATTTTCCACGTGTAAAATCATCATTGGCTGGAGGAAACACGTGTCGGCTCATCGCTGGGACAGATGTCATCCACTCATTGGACAGAAGGCGCCTATGATACGTCGACACGTGGCACGGCCCAACAGAGGCCCATTCCTGTGAAAAGGCCGGCCCGTTTGACTTGGTCAAAAGGTGGCGGGCCGGCCCATGGAAAGCCTGTTAACGGCCTGTTCGCATATAGCCCATTTACAGCCCGCTAACCCAAGGCCCGTTACGCCCTATTCGAATTAGGCCCAGTAGCGTCATCTGGGCCATCCAATATGATTCCAGCCCGTTTTCACTTCTGGCCCATGTATGGCCCATGACGTCTTTCGGCCCATATGAGGCCCTATGTAACTCTTGGCCTATTAACGGCCCGTGGTGAAACTGGCCCGTAATGAACAGTGTATCACTTTACACCCATTAACGGCCCGTGGTGAAACTGGCCCGTAAAGAACAGTGTATCACTTTATACCCATTAACGGCCCGTTATTCCGTTGGGCCGTTTCCAGCCCATGTTATCTTTCGGCCTTCTCAGAGCCCATTTATTCTTGGGCTATTTTCCAGCATTCGTTTACTTACGGCCCGTTACTGTCATTTTCTGCTTGTGGGCCAAATTCAGCCCGTGGTTACAGTCGGCCCGTTTGTGGTCCGTTAATACGTTGGGCCGTTTTCATAGCGTCATCAAATACGGCCTATTAACGATGGCCCGTTATGGTCGGCCCATGAACGGACGATTCCAACTCTAGCCCGTTTACGGCCAGAATGCGGTATGTTTGGCCCATGTTTGGCCAATCGATCATACGGCCCGTATAAGGCCCATTGATGATATGGCCTGTAGAAGGCCCATTGTTTCTACGGCCCATAGAAGGCCCATTGTTTCTACGGCCCGTAGAAGGCCCACTGTTTATACGGCCCGTAGAAGGCCCACTGTTTCTACGGCCCGTAGGAGGCCCAGTGTCACTACAGTAAATATTAGCCCATGGTTATTGTGGCCTAGTTTTAAAAAATAGGTTATTGCAGCCACTAGCAAAACACAGAAAAAGAACTGCACTGACTACAAGCAAACAAATGAACAAGACAACAAGGAAATAAATAAGCAAGCAACTTACACTAGGCTATCACAGCTATTACACATATTACATCCACTGGGCATCAAAGTTCGCCACCAGTGCAAATATAGGGAACACAGCAGCATATAAACGCCGCAGCAAAACAAGTCCAGAACTGAAACCACTTCAGAAGAGCTCAAGAAACAATATCCTGGGTACCCATAATGCTGGCAAGATGCTTAGCAAGCTTATTAACTTTCTCTTGTTTGGCGCTTAAGTCCTCCAGCGCTTGCTGTTGCACCAGAAAGTATGCATCTGAATTATGCAGGGACTTCCTCAGTCCTTCGGCTTCCTGTCGCATAACATCTGATCGATGTCTTTCAACTTGAAGTTGAGACTCAAGAAGCCGAACTGATTCAGGCAACGAGTTCGAAGAGCTGGTGCCAGCAGTGGTAGCCAGTAACTCGAACACTACATCAAGACAGGACTTTGGGGTTGTCTCAGTGTCTTCAATATAGTTTTTATCAGCTTTCTTGGAGACCAACAGGGATGTCTCACTATCTTGAACCTTATCTGCATTACTTCCTTTACCATTGCATAACAGGGTACTCTTCTCCAATATTTTATCCGCGTTCTAAAAGAGAAACAAACAAACACATCTCAGGTTTACAATGTAGTATATGAAACTCATTTTGGTAAACCAGTTCAGTAGTAAGGTGGACAGGATAACAGCATGAAACAAACATATATCTATGTAGTATGGTCACTGTATGGTCTATATCATTCTAGTTTATGTTGCCAAATCAAGATAGATACAGTTCGAATCATATCTATTTAAGACAAAGCAGCATAGACAGAATATAAGTGTGGGAAACTACACAACAATAACAACACTTGTAATGTGCATGGCATGAGAACATAACTGTTTATTCAATTGAAACTGAAATCAACATAGAGCAAGTTACAACAGCAAACAGCCAAACACGTTGAAGAAACAGGTTTAAAACATACCTGTTGCGCCATTGGAGTTTCAATTGCATCCTTCAAATTTGAAATTAGTTGGTATCAGTAAATACAGTGATGCAAGAGCAAAGTAGTATGAACCATAGCTACGGAACCTGACCTGAGAACAATTCTTCTTCTGCTTTAAGCGTTGACTTCGGGTTCGGAGTGGTGGTCCTCGTGATTTGGGCACTGCAGTTGCCTTACTAACTGCTCGTGTTTGGGTGCTCTGTGGTGGAGACGGTGCTGTGTCAACGGGAACTGGGTGTCTATCTGCTGGGGTTGGGGTTAGAAGGGGTGTAGCTGGTTCTCTGTCCAACTGGGTAGGGGTACAATCTGCATGAGTGTGGGTTATGTGTGGTGGGGCTGGTTCTTGGGCAAGTACAACCGTGGTTCTATCTGCATCGACAGGTAGCACGATCTTTTCTGAAGACCGTGTTTTTACTCCCACAGATACTGCCATCACTCCCTCCAATTGAAATGGCTGATAAACAAGAAAAGTAATTGAATGTACAGACATTGTAAGATAGACAGGTGCAATGGATAGTAGGGAAGAAAACAGGGCATGAAATAATTCACATTTATGTTGTCTAAGCAAACAGAATAGCAGGACATAATTTCACATATATGATGGCTAATTAAACAGGATAGCATGACACAATTTCACATGTATGATGGCTAACTAAACAGGATAGAATGACATACTTCAAAATATGATGACTATGTAAACAGGATGACATGATATAACTATACGATGTGTCTATTAAAGTGGTTGGCATGCCATAAATCACAAACATGCCGTCGATGGAAACATGATGGCATGATATAATTCACGGATAGAATGACATAATTTAAAATATGATGACTATGTAAACAGGATGAGATGATATAACTATATTATGTCTTTAGAAAATGGGTTGGCATGCCATAATTCAGATACATGCTGTCTATGTAAACATCATGGCATGACATAATTCAAATATATGATTTATATACTAAGGAAGTGAGCAGAGGGCAATCGCATATATGATGTGTCAACTAAGGAGATGGCATTCAATATTGTGTATATGATGTAAAAACTAAGCATTGCAATACAACATATGCATTATATGAGTAATATAACCCTGCCAAGTTTGAGCATACACCTCAGGGGGATAATAGGACTGGTCATCTGCCTCTGAATCCTCCTCTGAAGAGCTATCTGTAACCAGCAAGATATCTGCTTCAGCAGGTAGCATTGTCTGCTCTGAAGACCTTGTTTTCACTCCAGATTTCTCCATCACCAATTCAAATGGCTGATGCACAGGAAGAGCAGTTGAATATACAAACATTGTCGACAAAAGCAATGAGAAATACAAAAAAGGATGGCATGATATAATTCACATATATGACGCTTGCCTAAACAGCATGGCATTGCATAATTCACATACATAATGCCTTGCAACAAGATAACATTGCATAATTCACATATATAATGTCTTGCAACAAGATGGCATTGCATAATTCACATATATGGTAATTAGACACTAAACAGGTGGCATTCACACAAAGCATGTCTAAACTAAGCAAATGACATAGCAATGCAAGATACCATACGCACGATATGAGCAACATAACCCTGCCAAGTTAGGGCATGCACCTCGGGGGGGGAAATATGACTGGTCATCTGTCTCTGAATCCTCCTCTGAGGAGCTATCGGTAACCAGCAAGACATGCGCTTCGTCAGATAGCATTGTCTGCTCTGAAGACCTTGTTTCCACTCCAGATTTTTCCATGACCGTGCCGAATGGCTGATGCACAGGAAGAGTAATTGAATGTACTAAAATTGTTGACAAATTTAACACGTAATAAAAAATGATGGCATGATATAATTCACATATAAGATGACTGGCTAACCAGGGTGGCATTGCAAAATTCACATATATGATGCCTGGCTAGACAAGATGGCATTGCATGATTCACATATACGATAAAGAAACTAAACAGATGGCATTGACACAAAGCATGTCTAAACTAAGCAGATGACATCTTTAATGTATACAGTAAGCAATGCAAGGCACCATATGCATGATATTACCAACATCAGCATGCCAAGTTAGAGCGAAGACCTCATGGGGTAAATAGGAGTGGTCTTCTCCTTCTGAATCCCCCTCAGAACAGTTATCTTCCTCTTGATTACGATCCGAAATGGGTGGAGGGGGGCTGCCTTTGCGCCCACCATGGAACGACGTCTGCATGAAATTTTATTGCCACGCAAGGCTCGTCTCTTTTGCTCTACATGATCAGTTCCATTGTGTACAATAACTGGCATGCATAGGAATAAAACATAGTGAGATTATGTAAGGAGTGCATGCACAAATCCAGAGTGATGGTAGCAAACTGTGGATAGACCCAAAACCAATGATAGCAGGCAGATAATAGCTTTAGTTAAAAAATACAGATAATGGCTCCTTTAATGTTTGTTTGCACCCAACATGAAACTCATAGTAGACACCGGAGATTAACCAGATAGTAGACAGATAGTACTGATTGCTGCCCCAATATGTACCCCACAACCATTTAAAAACTCAAGTTTCAGCATTAGTTTGGACCTGACTCGGAGTCTAATAGGTGAACACGATGATAATGTAGCATGTCATCATATTAAGCGACGCATAACGTAAGCAGACACGGAAGAGTGCGACCTCTCTTGCGGACCCGTGTAGTCCTCAAGGTCATCTGCTCAGTTGATGATGGTAATGCAGTTGCCGTGGCTGCCGGCGTGGGGAAGAAGATCTGAGGCGGCGAAAGACAGTCTGGAGAGCGGATCCCTGCTGTGGTGAACCCTTCCGTCGTTGGAGCAGCTGAGCTGGGGTGGAACACAGCGCCGCAGGAGCAGGACAAACCACACAAGGTTTTCTTTGACACATATCTGTAACAGAAGTAATTGAGTTAGAGCTTGTTTGAATTTGAGGATTCTAACAATGCAGGGATAGGAAATAGACAGGAATAGGATAGGAATGCACGTGCAAACAGAGAATTTAAAAACATAGGATTTCTGCCAATCTGGGTGTTTGATTCACAACAATTGGAAGATCACAGGATGCAAAAAAGCATGGTGAGATTAAGTCAAACCACAAGAAAATGTACGGTTATAATGCTATTATGCTACTATCTCTTAGTCTTGTGCTTGATGAATAGGAATATGAAAAGGAGGAGAAGTGGAAATTAGAATTCCTACGGTTTTTCTTTCAAGGAGACACTAAAGGAACAAATCCTACAGTTTTCCTTTGCTCCATTCCTTTGCACCAAATTCATGAAAAGTAGTACCATAGGAAACTTTCCAATTCCGATGTTTTTCATTCACTTTTCCTTTCAAGCACTGGCTATTCTAGTAGGCAGGCTTGAGCAAGGAAAATCCTACACTAAAAAAATGTTTTTGTGCTACTTCTATTACTTTGGACCCAGGCCACTGCCATACTAGCTCAACTCCCAGGCCCATCGACAAATGCACAGCTCAAACGCGTAGAGATAAATAATGAAGGCATTCAAGAGAGTCCATCACAGATAGCTAAGTTGCCCGGTACCTCACTGCTTGTCATATAGTAGGATAAAATAATTGTATTTCCCATTACTACGAGTGCTCAGTGGACAATATATATAACATGTAGAGTAAAAAAAGAGATGCAACAAGTGTACAACCTCTTTGGAGAAGCCATGTCGATCTCAGCGTGATTGGGTTGGCCGGTGAGGATGCTCCGGCTGACTTGGCTGTCGGAGCAGGGGAAGAATATCTTAGGCGTCTGGAGATGGAGCCTGAGGTACTGCTCCGCTCTGATGGAGGGTTTCGTCGTTGGAGCAGCTCCGGTGAGTTGTACGAGGCCGAGGCTGAAGCAGGACAAGAGAGACAACGAACAATGTTAACCTGAGTGGAATTCTAATAGCATCTCCAATACATGACGTAAAATACATAACCACAAAGTGCTAGATGTAAAATGCATCAGCCGCTCATCTCTGAACTTAACTGTCGAAACTGAATTTAACTGTCGAAACTGAACTTAACTATCGAAACTGAACTTAACTGTCGAAACTGAATTTTGCTGTTGAAACTGAATTTTGCTGTCGAAACTGAACGCACTAGCAAGGTGAGGCTACACGTTGGTCGACTGACTTTTTCATCTCTGGTCAGTCGATTTTGCAGCCGTTGGATACGAAATCAAGGGCATGCGGTTCATCTTCAACCTCCACCCCCCTGAGCCGCCAGCCACCACCGGCCAATCAGCAGCCCCCCGCCAACCGCGGCCTGCGGTGCGCCGCCCCGCCCGCCCCGAAAACACTCCCCACCGCCGGTCTGCCGCCGCCCCGGCCATCCCTCTAGCCCCCCCCCCCCCGTGCCGAGCTTTTTCTCCGGCGATCCCCACGCCACCCCCCTGCCAACACCCTGCCACCGACGGCGACCACCGCCCCCATCCTGAACCCTAAGATAGATAGTGGGGTACCTCTCCGGCGAGCCCCCCTCCCCGCTGCGGCTGGTTCTAACTTCACCCCGACGTGCCCCCCCCCCTCACCCCCTGAAAATCGACTAACCCAAAAGTCGATTCGGTCGACTGAAATGTAGCTAAATCAGAGCAGCATCGCAAGCAAGAGCAAGAGCGAGAGCAGCAGCGCGAGCAAGAGCAATAGCAAGAGCAGACCAGGCAGGGGACCGAGAGCAAGAGCAGAGCAGCAGCGCGAGTGAGAGCTAAAGCAACAGCAGCTCCTACTGATGTGGATGTCGCCACCGAGGGAGCGACGCCATGGAGGAAGTGGCTGGTGACGCCGCCGTGGATGGAGCCGCGCCGTGTCGGCTTGGGACCGAGCGCCGGCAGCACCATGAGATCGAATCAAGAAAAATGCGGCGATTAGTGTACAACCTCTTTGGTGGCGCCGATTAGGCTGCAGCTTCATCCGAGGAACAGTGATGATGATGCTCTTCCGGTGGTGCAGGTGAAGACAGCGGTGTGGGAATGGAGGTGGCGCGAAAGACGAGGGAAACGTCAGGGTGGGTGGCTGAACCGGCGGGACGATGAGATCGACAAAGGATCCTCATCCGGTACGGTGGATGAGGGACGTCGAGGTGTTGTTGTGGACGACGTCGTCGGGGAAGAGGCTCCGGCTGGGTGGCGGACGGAGCAGGGTGTGGGGTTTCGTCGTGGGTTTTCGCGGCCTCGGTGTACGAATGGGTGGGCGGATGGGATGGCAGTGGGGAACCATGGCTTAGAGACGCGCTTGTCCGAAATGCGGGGTAAGTTATGAAAGTACCCCCACCAATTTGAGGCGGATCTTTCGATTCAGGGGTACCACGGGCATTTCGCGTGTCGGGATTTCAAAGGAGGTGGAAGTTTTCGCGCGCATTGTAATTTCGGAATAGCAAGGCGCGGGTTGAGATGGAGGAAGTTGTCAGAGCACAACGAGACAAAGATATAACTTAAATATTTCAGGCTAACAAGGCGCGGGTTGAAGAGGCGGGAGTTTCGCAGCACGATAGACAGAGATGCTAGCTTGAATTTTCGGCATAACAAGGCGCGGCTTGAAATTTCGGAAGAACAAGCTTAGCGTGTACCCAAAAAAAGACAATTTGCACCCCAACACGCACAACACACACACAAACACCATTTTGACTAGAGTAAGGTACATGTGCATTGCACGCATGAGATTTGGCAACCAAATTATGAATAAATACCACATTATAGCATGCAAGCTTTGAGTCATATATGCATGATGTTGATGTTCGTTTACTTCTTATAGTTCATTTCATTCAAACTCATCTAGTTTTTATAAGAAAGCTAATCTATTTTAAGATTCATGGAATTGTGCGTCATAAGACATAAAGTAAAAAACAAATAATGGCAAATCATGTAGAAAAACATTTGGGTAATTCTGATACGGAAGATTCTAGAACAAATAAGAAGTGCTTGTGTTTTGATGTTTGTGCATTATGCTTAAGTTCAACCATGGAGTCTTCTAGATTATACATGTGGCGAAATCTGGTGGAATCTAGATGATATCCAACGGCCAGTAGTGCTCAAATTTGCCATCTTTGGACCATCGGATTCGCCTCATCCAGCGACCATCTTTCAAAGTTAAAGTGACCCGCACACAATATAAAAAATATAAAATATAGTATATATATAGGGGTATAGATATAGATATGTGATGCGAAAGCCGCCCATCATCTCCAATTAGAATAGTGTGTCCATGCACGGATGCGACGTGGCCAAATGATGTCTGCCATCGGTATCTCAAATTCAAATCAGTCTGACCTTGTTCAATGTGTATACATCACAACATACTCGTTTCCAAACCACACCACGCAGATCCCCGTTATATTCATGCATGCATGGGTTTCAAACATCAGGATCTCTTATTCAAATATTTGAATTCAACTTTACATTGATTATGACCTCACCTATTCTTTTACACCCACACAGTAGTCTTGTCTTTATAATTGTACCACTAACTTTCTCTCGTGCATGCATGCACACACACTACCAGTCGGCATTATCCATCGCACGCATGCAATCTTTTTCTTCAGGTCGGTCTCCCATGGAGGCACACACCCACACACATCCCCCTCTCCATCATATCAGGCATTCTTTTTCTCTCACACGTGCATGCGCAACGATCGATGATCCTCTATGTATGTGTGTATATAGCTCGGTCTTTCATAGTTTTCCACACAAACCGATCAATCGATATATCCAGTGAGGTCTCACCCTCTTTCCCACGTCCACATCGATCAATCTATACGTCTCTATATAGGATTAACATATATAGCTAATACACCCACATTAATTATATATCCAACGTCCCCCTCTCATCATCCATGCCTTCCGCTTCATTTCTCAGACGCGTGCACAATGGCGAAGACAGGGGCAGTAAGGGCCCTGCCCCCTCCCCCCTAACATCACTATATATTGAGGCTAATATGAATGTGATCATTAGACAATTGCTGCTAAAAATGTTTTAAGTTCATGAATTGACCCTCCTCATGAACGATTAGCAATGCTTGGCCCCCTAGCTCATTTATTTTCATGGCTCCGCCACTGCGCAACAGCGCACGTGTTCGCCCCCTCTCTATAAATATCGATCTTACACTTGTGCATTCCTTCATAGTCTCCCTCCACTCGGCCCCTCGCACCATCTTCTAGCCCCCCACCGGATTTTGCCACATGTACAATCTAGCAAACTCCATGGTTGAACTTAAGCATAATGCACAAACCTCAAAACAACAGTGGTTCTCTTTTGTTCTAGAATCTTCCATATCATAACTACCCAAACTTTTTTTCTAGTTGAATTGCCATTATTTGTTTTTTACTTTATGCTTTACAATGCACAATTCCATGAATCATAAAATAGATTAAGGGCTTCTTTGATTCAAAGGATTCTCAAAGGAATTTTGGAGGATTCTAATCATTAGGGATTTTTCCTATCTTGGTTGTTTGATCCGTAGGATTGTAAACCATAGGAATTTTTCCATATGATTCATTTGCACTAGATTTCATAGGAAACATCCCATCCACTCAAACCTCTTTGAAAGAATTCTGCGCTTTTGCTATGCACAATCAAACACTCGTACAATCATGTAGGATTCAAGACGACATTCCACTATAATCCCATGTTTTTCCTATTCCCGCGTTCTTAGCTTTTTTATAAAAGCTAATTGATTTTGAATGAGATGAACTATAAGAATTAAACGAAGGGCTACATCAGGCATATATGACTCAGAGCTTACATGCTATAGTGTGGTATTTATTCATAATTTGGTTGCAAACTCTGATGCGTGCAATGCACGTGTACCTTACTAGTACTTCGAGTATGTGCAAAACACGTAAATTAGAATACCAATGGCACGCTACACAGTGTCTCTCTTACAGTTCATGAAGCCACATGGCACATGTGGAGGCATTGTCGCGACCTCCTTGCGTGGATTGATCACAGTGACGTGCTGCTGGTTCCAGAAGAATGTGCTCGTCCTCCCTGAGCCATACTGGCGGTACATGCATGAAGTGAAGATGTGCACACACGCCACGCACACACTCATTCCCTCGCACGCACACGCGGGTACACGGGCGGACGAAATTTTGTACCAAGGTCCACACCATGTGATAATTTGACGCGTGGAAAGTCGGTCACTTCATTGATGGTCAATTAATATAGCGCATGCAAATTGATTGGACGTGAGGGCGGAAGAAAGACATTATTACTCCATTGCGCGCATGCGAGTAGTTAAATCGTGGGTTGCTAGTAGTACTTCCATTGGTCTCCTTCGTATTTTGTGCCAATTTTTGACAGTAACATAATATTTACGCATTTGAGCAGTGTAGTACTTGAAATTTATGTTCCGCTAAACTCATCAGGAGCCGTTTCGGGCCTCGAAACCAAAACCATCAATTAATCTTTACCTTGTTCCCATCACATTTGAAAGCCCGCTCACACCTACTAGTACGTACCAAACCTGAACGTGTTCCCACTATGCAGGTATTAGTACTAGTCCTAGTACTTAGGTTATAAAAGGGGGAACTACCTAACCGAAAATTACTCTACCTTTCCTCCTCATAAGTGCTTCTTCTTCGTCTGTCGTTGCCATGGCCGGTGAGCAGAGCTCTAGATCGAGAACTACGCGTTACAAGGGAGCGGCAACCAAGGCTGCGGAAAAAAAGAGGGCTCGCCGCCACGCAGAGACCTCGAAAGATCTCTCACGGGCAGGCGATGGCTCCAGGAGCGCCCTAGCCGCGGAGGCGAACATGCTGAGCCGGCAAAGCTGGAGTCATTATCCCTTGACGGCATGCCCGATCAGCACAATAAGAACCTCAATAAGCAGAAGGAGTTCATCCAAGGCTTGATGGAGTTGCCGAAGGAGAGCCTCGATGACATGCCCGCTGAGCTCAATCAGCAGGGGGAGTTGACCGCCGGCTTGGCGATGCTGCTGAAGAAGAGCATTGCCTCAGAGAAGAAGGCGACCGGCGAAATCCTGTGACTTCAGGAGGACAAGGCGAAGCTCTGCCACGAGATCGACCTATTGAAGGAGAAGAACGCCGGCTGGAAGAAGCTGCATGAGAATAGTAGTTCCTCGATGAAGATGTTACAGTCCCTCGTCATGGAACAGAAGGAGGAGTTGGCGAAGCTCCGCATCGAGCACCCGGCTGCTGTCAAGGTACGTAATGCGACCGTGGAACAGATGATGAAGGCTCGCATCGAGAAATCCCGTGTCATGGACGGAATGAAGAAGATGGCAGAGGAGATGTGCAAGAAGATGGAGGTCGTGGAGGCGATGAAGAAGCAGTTATGACTCCGCGGCAAATTAGATCATTTGGGGTGATAATCTTCCTTCTTCTTTTGCTCATGTGTTTCATATTTTGCTTCGGGTGTTTCGCCACACATGTCACGTTCTCTGCGAGGCATGAATAGAACAATGATTTTTTTAGGGAATGAATAGAACAATGCTAACAATGAGATGACTAGCAAATTAGATCATTTTTTATCGCCATATGGCACTGGGCTGCCGTGTTTCGTGCTCCTCCGTCGCAGTACTACTCCAGTGGAAAACTTGAGTATACCGCATGGTTCTTTGCTCCTCCTCGATCAGGTCGTCGGCGCATTTATACGAGCAGTCAAATCACAAGGCCCCGCCTTCCAGCAGTAATGAGCTGTCAAATCACAAAGGCCCTCGCCTCTCGTGAAACCGACCAAGCTAGACTGCCACGCCCTCTAGCCTTTTAAAAAATGTATACTTTTGTACATCAGTAGTATCGATGGATTGCGCCATGGAGCAAAACTTGAAATTAAAAAAAAAGGTGGTACATATAGAGAGCGCTCGTCGCCAAATTATGCATATCTTTACTTAATAATAAAGCAAATTGGCTTTTTTTTCGTCCGTCATGGCATTTTTCAGAAAAGTCCCTCTATTTCAGAGAATTCAACCCGCAGTCCTATTTTATGTTATTTTCATATTTTACACAAAAGTCCCTGTCTTTCCTTGAAATCAACCCGTCGTCCGGATTTAAGTCACATCCGAACCGTTATTTTACATTTTTTGAACCCCCCCCCCTGATGTTTTAGATAATTCATCCATGGATCATATTTAAGTCAAACAAATGCTTTTTAAAATCATCCATATCTTTTAAACCGTAACTCCGAATTGAACATGTTATATATGAAATTTGATTAGAAAAATATGTAGAATACGAATATGAGATTATTTTTACCTGTTAAGTATTTTTAAATATTATTTTGGAATATATTTGAGTCAAACCAAATGATTTTCTAAATTATTTGTATCTTTTAAACCGTAACTTCGATTTTAACATATTATATATGAAATTTTATTAGAAAAATCTATGGAATCTAAATATGATGTCAATTTTACCTGTTAAATATTTTTAAATATTGTTATGGAAGCAAACTTATAATTATAGCACAAGATTCGTTTTTTTCATACCGACGGCGATCCGGATTGCAAATAAACACCCCACTATAACGATATACGGAAAAGAAAATATCGATAACTACACATGCATACCTCTGAAAAATATCACAGGGGAAAACAACAAATTTCTCATCGCGAGAGTGAGAGAAAGCGAGCGAGAGAGAGAGATGGAGAGGGAGGAGAGAGGGAGAGAGATAGGCCTTAGGATTAACCATATTCAACACACGTGTTTTGTTGTTTTGTGTGAACACCGAGGTCGTCGCCGACGAGGGTGAGAAGGAGGATAAACAGACAAACTAATATGATGCCTCGCAAAAATAAAGGAGATTGACCTATTCTGCTCTTGAGTGATGGTTGTTGAGTACTTGAGTTAAGAGCGCGTGTTATGTTTTCTCTCCCGTTGCAATGCACGGGCTCTTTTGCTAGTAGTACTATTAAAAAGGCTAGTCACAATAATGGTGTCCAGCACAACCCACCCCTCAAATAAAACTAAGAGGGTGCTTGGATACGTTTTAGTCCCATGACTAAAAGTAGTGGGACTAAAACATGCTAGCCTCACCCATGCTTGGATCCAAATACTAAAAAGGCTAAAATCAAGTTAATGAGCATTTATTATCCTCCAAACCCTCCAATCCAGAACTCGCCTGTGTTAAAGGAGAGGAGTTAAATGAGTAGAGAGAGGACTAATCCACATTTTAGTAGGGGTACTCCTGACTAAAAAAATTAGTCTCAAGACTAGTTTTAGCCCCTCTTTAGTCAGGGGTGCTTGGAACTTTAGCCTCTTAATGAGACTATTTTTAGTCAGACTAAAATAAGTCCCTTGGATCCAAGCACCCTCTAAGCATCCTGGAATTCTTTGAAAAAACTAAGCACCCTGAAATTCTTTGACAACTAAACTGCTGGCTATATGATGTTGGCCATATATATTGTACTTATATAATGTGAAGAAACGAGTGGTAGTACTATACGAACTAAAAGATGAAATGTAAGAAATACTAGTATGTACGTACTGAAGAGTTAAAGTAACGAGAAGAAACATAACATAGTTCTGTTGGGGGCTCAGCACAACACACCCCTCAAATTAAATTAAGCACACCTGAAATTAAACTTTGCAACTATTCCGGTAGACACTGCATTAGAACCACCATGAGCAACGACACTGCCACCTTACTCGGAGTCCTCGACTTCGTCCTTGTCCCTCTTCCTCTTGGCCGATATTTCTTTGCTTGAACCGCACACTTGGCTGTTGCTCTTCATCCAACCCTTGGCGTAGTGGATGTGGTCTATATCTAGTACATTCCACTGCCATGCATGACAATGAAACGTGTATGGAGGTTTCTCCAGTTTACCGTACGAAGGATGAACCATGGCTCCTTCCAGGGTCAGCATTGAAGGTTGACGAGAGGACACCAGCCGATTCTTCTGGAGGTCGAAGGGGTTGCCTACAACGAGACCTATCCAACACAGGACATCCCTGTCGTTATTAAAGTCTACACTAACGAATTTCACTGTTTTATCCCTGAGGAAGTTCTTAAAATCCTGGCACTCAACGTCGGCATGGCATATGTGGTAGACCAAGCAAACGTTATGTACGCAAACCTGGATCACGGTGGGTTTCTTCCTCTCTTCGTCCTTTAGATCCTTCTCTGGTCCCAGGACTACGGTGTACTCAACATCTATCACAGCGACCCACTCATCATTTGATTTTTCGAACATGCGTCTGAAGCGAGAAAGGCATCCTTTCACCGTCGTAGAAGAACGGGTGTAGATGACGTCGAACTCATCGCCGGTGATGGTTCTAACATTGTACTCATCGCCGATCGTGGAGATTTGGGACGCCATGGATTTGGGAGGAGGGTTAGGATTAGTGGAACTGCCATAATGTGAATGGATGGGACGACTAGGAGAGAACCGCCGTAGTATTGAAGGACGTGCGGGGACGAGTAGGAGCGAACTGCCAGCATACGAACGGCAGGGTAGTGGTTTTCCATTCTCCCATGACACGGGCTTCCGAGAGCCCTTGTATCTGAGATCGAACGGTTGCATGGCGTGAGTCTAGACCTATGGGTGAATATCCTATCCTAGAGGGTTATTCTGCAAATTTTCAGCAACTTAGCATGCGACCGTTTGATCTCAGATCCAAGGGCTGCCAGCAGCCCGTATCATGGTCGCGCCTACCACGACCGTCGCATCGCTCACGCGGTCGCGCCCTTGGAGATTTAACACTGTGTGTTAGGCTATTTGATGTTGGCATGTCATACATAGTCATCACTTAGTCACTCATACTACAACAAGGTTGGCTATAAGGTTGGCTATAAGTGTATTTTTTTTACTCCTCTCTATCTCTTTCTTCATAATGGAGGTGGTCAGGAATCGGGAGACTCACGCCGGTCATAGCACCATAGTTAAAATGATAATGGAAAGTCAAATCACGGGTCCCCACCTGTCCAGCAGTAACTCACTGTCAAATCACACAACCCTACGTTTACAGTAGCCTACTCCCTTGTCTTCTCGTGTCTCTATCGAACCGACTAGGCGGAACTGCCCCGCCGCCTACCGCACAGGAAAAGCCCCGCCCTCGACTTTTAAATAGTATACAATATACTAATTTTGTATCCATGGATTGCGCCCGCGCCATGGAGCAAAGCATCTAGAAAACGATGATACACATGTACGGAGTATACAGCACGCCCGTCGCGTTCGCGTCGCACCCCAGACGGTCGGTCGGTTTGGCACGCTGCTCTCCGAATGGAACGCCCGTCATATTGCGTTTGCACACACATGTGGGACGACAATTGAGAACCGACCATAGGCACACTCCCCGGCCCCGCAAGTCGGGTGACTTAATAGAAGAGGGAGACGAGCGATAGTACTAGAGAAGTGTTGTACTACGTTGGTGCCTAGACGATCCCTGCAAGACACGGAAGATCAGTTCATCCATGCATGTGACCAGACTCCAGTAGACACGCCTGGATTGGCTATCGTCTACATATCGTGCAGGCTATGTTGTACATGGCTGTAGTTGTGGTGAGAAATCTAAAAAAAGGTTTCTTGTCATCTCGCAAAATTAGGTGTCATGTGCTTCGGATCACTATGAGGGTTAAACAGCGACAACTGAGTTGGGCTAGTCATTGGGGGCACATGCACGAACAGTGACTACTCGGCTGGCATCTAGGTCAAGCCGGCTATGTTAATTAGGACATCTATCGACGGACCCCTTTTCTACGAGTTTATCTTTAATTTGAGCTTTGTTCCTCGTCTAGTTTGCTGTCGGGATTCATGTTGTCTCCTTTGGGCAGTGAGGTTATGATTTCTTGTCAAGTTGCATTTTTTCGTGTTATATGTTATAATCCGGCGCTTCAGATCAAAACGACGACAATTGCACCCCCGGGCCACGTGCATGAGGAGGTGGTTTTGCAATGGAGAAGATCAGAAGAGGGAGAGGCGAGAAGGTGGTTTTGGAATGGAGATGATGGAGAGGAGAGGAGGTGGTTTTGCAATGGAGAAGATCAGAAGAGGGAGAGGCGAGACAGTGGTTTTGGAATGGAGAAGAGGGAAAGGAGCGTGCGGCAGCAATTTAGGATTGGACGAGAGGGTCGGTGCGCTGTGACTGGATCAAAATCAAAATCAATTTACCCTTCAATTAAGAAAGCAACCCCACATTAACTAGCCTCCCTTTTATTCTGGGTCATAATTGACCATGATTTTCGCACATAAAATATATGTTATACATTGCAAAAATAATATAATGTGAAAGTACATTCAGATACGAACCAAACGATCCAATTTTTTGTGACATGCATTCACATTTTGCTTGTCAAATACAGTACGTGGTCAAACTTTGACCCAAAATACGCAAAACAACAAAAAAAATACTTCCAAAACCAGCGCCGCTCTTCCGCTCTTCTCCTCTTAAACCACCGCCGCTCCTCTCCTGTTCCAATCTAAATGCAACGCCGCTCCTCTCCTCTTCCATTTCAAAACCACCACCCCTCCTCTCCTGTTCCATTCCAAAACCAATGTCGCTCCTCTGCCGTTCTAATCCAAAACCAGCGCTGCTCCTCTCCTCTTCCATTCAAAAACCACCGCCGACGAGTGAAGGTGCTGTGGAGAAGTAGATCGATGGAGGAGTACAACCGATACGTGAGGATCGCAGACGGCGACCCTGTGAAGCTATCTAGGATGTTAGAGATACAGTCTTGGTTTGACAACAAGGACCAACTAGCGGCGACGACGACATCCATGGCCCAATATCTACAATAGAGCGAAAAGGCGGCGATACTCCCGGAGGGAGTCGTGCCGGAGTACATAGAGCTGCTCCTCTGGGCCATGGAGCAAACAGATTCACCGAATCCGATCATGAGGGAGCGGTGGTGGGAGTATCGATCCCAGATGGAGCATCCACCAGAGATTGAAGGATCGAGCATCTACAGGGTGCCGTTTGTGAGGGTGTCCTGCCAGAGCGAGCCGGTGGAGTCTTCGTCGATCGAACCCAATTGCAAGAGGAGAAAAGCAGTTGGCCCGACGACGCTTCCCCGCCATCATCTCCCTCACCGTTCACATTGTCTCACGGGGCGACTGTCTACCGCCGAGGAATAGGAGGGGGCTGCCCCCCAGCCCAATAGTCGGGCAGGTTGTGAATTGTCAGGAGGAGCTTAGGGTTGTCAGTATTTGCAGGTTGTGAATTGTGTTTTGTGTTGTGTATTTTGAGAGTACTTTCATATATGAATGTCTTTTGAATTTCATATTTGCAGTATTGAGCATATGAAATATTTTATGAATTCTAGAGATCTATTTTTAGCACTTAAAAAGATGTAGATTCATAGGAGTATAAAAGTGCAGACAATGTGATTCTCAGAGAAGAAACTGCAAGTTTCAGTTTCAGATAAGAAACTGCAAGTTCAGTTTCAGATAAGAAACTGCAACTTTCAGAGGCAGAGCATTTATATTAACACGGCCTTTTCAAACAGGGTTAACATCATGTCAGAAGTTTTATTCATGGTCAAAAATGGAACTACCAGCCAGTTAACATCATGCTGATCAACATTCATGCATATCACATCTTCATATGATGCACAATCAAAATTCCCACACAATGTCGAGTGTGCGAAACACAGAGAAAACGAGGGACGAAGTTTTGGCAAGTGTTGGACGTGGTTTTGGGCTGCCCCGTCTAGGCTTCCATTTTTAACATGCGCAGCCCACGACCTCGGATGGGTGGTCCATAGGCCTGTTTGTATTTACTTAGGGCCGTCATGTATCGACCGGCCTATGGACCTCCCATCCGAGGTTTTAATTTTGGCAGCCCAATTTATGTATTTTTTTGAAGAAAACGCAGAGGTCTGTTCTATTTTTTTATATAAGAATAGGAACGCTAGGTCCAACTTATGTTTCCCTTATAACTATATTATATATATTTAAATTATTTTATATGTTATTATATATTGTTTTTATTGTCATCATATATTTAACAGATACTTACATATGTAAGAAAACAATATCCCACATCTTATTAACTTATAAAAATAATTTCTTAACAAATAAAATCCTGGATTGTTTTGGCACGAAAATCCTAGTGATTGTGTACGAAAGCTTGGTAAGATTTAAGGACGAATGTAATAATATCACTTATTATTTAAATATATTTATAACAAAATGCTCAGCCCCTTTTTTTTTGATAACATTGCTGGCCCAACCCAACATTATAATAAGAATCAGCCCAGCAAAATCGTGTATTTCGAGAAAGTGCAAATGGCATGTAACTTTTTAGGGAATAAAATAAATGGGCCGCATGGACGCTACATTATTTGTTCACCCAGCCCAGCTAATGGCTTTAATTCAAAAAAAGATCAAATTGACTGTAAATTCTATCGCACAAAAAAAGACTGTAAATTCTGAAAAAATGGGTTGAATGTTGGAAATATGCCCTAGAGGTAATAATAAATTAGTTATTATTATATTTCCTTGTTTATGATAATCGTTTATTATCCATGGTAGAATTGTATTGATAGGAAACTCAGATACATGTGTGGATACATAGACAACATCATGTCCCTAGTAAGCCTCTAGTTGACTAGCTCGTTGATCAATAGATGGTTACGGTTTCCTGACCATGGACATTGGATATCATTGATAACGGGATCACATCATTAGGAGAATGATGTGATGGTCAAGACTCAATCCTAAGCCTAGCACAAGATCATGTAGTTCGTATGCTAAAAACTTTTCTAATGTCAACTATCATTTCCTTAGACCATGAGATTGTGCAACTCCCGGATACCGTAGGAATTCTTTGGGTGTACTAAACGTCACAACGTAACTAGGTGGCTATAAAGGTGCACTGCGGGTATCTCCGAAAGTGTCTGTTGGGTTGGCATGAATCGAGATTGGGATTTGTCACTCCGTGTAAATGGAGAGGTATCTCTGGGCCCACTCGGTAGGACATCATCATAATGTGCACAATGTGACCAAGGAGTTGATCAAGGGATGATGTGTTACGGAATGAGTAAAGAGACTTGCCGGTAACGAGATTGAATGAGGTATCGGGATACCGACAATCGAATCTCGTGTTGGGGAACGTACCAGAAATTTAAAATTTTCTACGCATGACCAAGATCAATCTATGGAGTAATCTAGCAACGAGGGGAAGGAGAGTGCATCTACATACCCTTGTAGATCGCTAAGCGGAAGCGTTCAAGTGAACGGGGTTGATGGAGTCGTACTCGTTGTGATCCAAATCACCAATGATCCTAGTGCCGAACGGATGGCACCTCCGTGTTCAACACACGTATAGCCCGGTGATGTCTCCTACGCCTTGACCTAGCAAGGGGAGAAGGAGAGGTTGGGGAAGATTCCATCCAGAAGCAGCACGACGGCGTGGTGTTGGTGGAGGAGCGCGGGACTCCAGCAGAGCTTCGCCAAGCACTACGAGAGACGAGGAGGAAGAGGGGTAGGGCTGCGCCAACAGGGGAAGGACCTCATGTGTTGGGGTGCCCCTTTGCCTCCACTATATATAGGGGAAGAGGGAGGGCTGCGCCCCCACCTAGGGTTTCCACCCTAGGGGTGGCAGCAGCCCCAATCCCCATCTGGGGTGGCGGCCAAGTGGGAGGGAGAGGGAGGCGCACCAGGCATGGGCCTTAGGGCCCATCTGCCCTTAGGGTTGGCCCTCTCTTCTCTCTAGGCGCATGGGCCTTGGTGGGGAGGTGCCCCAGCCCACCTAGGGGCTGGTCCCTTCCCACTATTGGCCCATGTATGCCTCCGGAGCTGGTGGCCCCACCTGGTGGACCCCCGGACCCCTCCGGTGGTCCCGGTACGCTACCGGTGATGCCCGGAACATTTCCGGTGACCAAAACCATACTTCCTATATATCAATCTTTACCTTCGGACCATTCCGGAACTCCTCGTGACGTCCGGGATCTCATACGGGACTCCGAACAACATTCGGTAACCGCGTACATACTTTCCCTATAACCCTAGCGCCATCGAACCTTAAGTGTGCAGACCCTACGGGTTCGGGAGTCATGCAGACATGGCCGAGACAACTCTCCGGTCAATAACCAACAGCGGGATCTAGATACCCATGTTGGCTCCCACATGCTCCACGATGATCTCATCGGATGAACCACGATGTCGAGGATTCAATCAATCCGTATACAATTCCCTTTGTCAATCGGTACGTTACTTGCCCGAGACTCGATCATCGATATCCCAATACCTTGTTCAGTCTCGTTACCGGCAAGTCACTTTACTCGTTCCGTAACACATCATCCCGTGATCAACTCCTTGGTCACATTGTGCACATTATGATGATGTCCTACCGAGTGGGCCCAGAGATACCTCTCCGTTTACACGGAGTGACAAATCCCAGTCTCGATTCGTGCCAACCCAACAGACACATTCGGAGATACCTGTAGTGTACCTTTATAGCCACCCAGTTACTTTGTGATGTTTGGCACACCCAAAGCACTCCTACGGTATCCGTGAGTTGCAGAATCTCATGGTCTAAGGAAATGATACTTGACATTAGAAAAGCTTTAGCATACGAACTACACGATCTTTGTGCTAGGCTTAGGATTGGGTCTTGTCCATCACATCATTCTCCTAATGATGTGATCCCATTATCAACGACATCCAATGTCCATGGTCAGGAAACCATAACCATCTATTGATCAACGAGCTAGTCAACTAAAGGCTTACTAGGGACATGTTGTTGTCTATGTATCCACACATGTATCTGAGTTTCCTATCAATACAATTCTAGCATGGATAATAAACGATTATCATGAACAAGGAAATATAATAATAACCAATTTATTATTGCCTCTAGGGCATATTTCCAACAGTCTCCCACTTGCACAAGAGTCAATAATCTAGTTCACATCGCCATGTGATTAACACTCATAGGTCACATCGCCATGTGACCAACATCCAAGAGTCTACTAGACTCAATGATCTACTTCACATCACTATGTGATAAACACTCAAAGAGTTCTGGGTTTGATCATGTTATGCTTGTGAAAGAGGTTGTAGTCAACGGGTCTTGCCATATTCAGATCCCTATGTACATCGCAAAACTTTATGTCATATCGTAGATGATGCTACCACGTTCCACTTGGAGCTATTCCAAATTATTGTTCCATTATACGTATCCGGTATCTCTACTCAGAGCTATCCGGATAGGTGTTAAGCTTGCATCGACGTAACTCTTTATGTCGAACTCTTTATCACCTCCATAACCGAGAAACATTTCCTTATTCCTCTAAGGATATATTTTTTGACCGCTATCTGGTGATCTACTCCTAGATCACCTTTGTACCCTCTTGCCAGACATGTGGCAAGGCACACATCAGGTGCGGTACTTCAGCATGGCATACCGTATAGATCCTATGACAAAAGCATAGGGGACGACCTTCGTCCTTCCTCTTTCTTCTGCCGTGGTCAAGCTTTGAGTCTTACTCAACTTCACACCTTACAACTCAGGTAAGAACCCCTTCTTTGACTGATCTATTTTGAACTCCTTCAAAAACATGTCAAGGTGTGCGTTCTTTGAAAGTATCATCAGGCGTCTTGATCTATCTCTATAGATCTTGATGCCCATTTTGTAAGCAGCTTTATCCAGGTCTTCCTTTGAAAAACACTCTTCAAACATCCGTTTATGCTTTCAAGAAATTCTACATTATTTCGAATCAGCAATATGTTATCCACATATACTTATCAGAAATGTTGTAGTGCTCCCACTCACTTTCTTGTAAATACAAGTTTCTAGCAAACATTGTATAAACCTAAAAGCTTTGATCACTCCATCAAAATATATATTCCGATTCCGAGATGCTTGCTCTAGTCCATAGAAGGATTGCTGGAGCCAGCATACCTTTTAGCATCCTTAGGATCGTCAAAACCTTTTATTTTATCACATACAACTTTTCTTACAAAAACTGGTAAGAAAACTTGTTTTGATATCCATCTTTAAGATTTCATAATCGAAAAATACAGCTAATGCTAACATGATTCCGACGGACTTAAGCATCGCTACGGGTGAGAAATTCTCATCGTAGTCAACTCCTTGAACTTGTGAAAAGACTCTTTCCCACAAGTCGAGCTTCATAGACGGTAACATTACCGCCCACGTCCGTCTTCTTCTTAAAGACCCATTTATCTCAATGGCTTGCCTATCATCGGGCAAGTCCACCAAAGTCCATACTTTGTTCTGATATATGGATCCTATCTCGGATTTCATGGCTTCTAACCATTTGTCAGAATACGGGCCCACCATCGCTTCTCCATAGCTTGTAGGTTTGTTGTTGTCTAACAACATGATATCTAAGACAGGATTACTGTACCACTTAGGAGTAGTACATATCCTTGTTGACCTACGAGGTTCGATAGCAACTTGATCCAAAGCTTTATGATCACTATCATTAACTTCCTATTCAACAGACGTAGGCGCCACAGAAAACATCTTTCTGTGTTGCATCACTCTCTGGTTGAAGTAAAGGTTCGACAACCTCATCAAGTTCTATCTTCCTCCCACTCAATTCTTTCGAGAGAAACTCCTTCTCGAGAAAGGACCCGTTCTTAGTGACAAACAATTTGCCCTCGGATCTGAGATAGAAGGTATACCCAACTGTCACCTTTGGGTATCCTATGAAGATGTGTTTGTCTGCTTTGGGTTCGAGCTTCTCTGGCTGAAGGCTTAAGCATCGCAGCCCCAAACATTAAGAAACGACAACTTTGGTTTCTTGCCAAACCAATGTTCATACGATGCCGTCTCAATGGACTTAGATGGTGTCCTATCTAAAGTGAATGCAGATGTCTCTAACGCATAACCTCAAAATGAAAAACGGTAGATCGGTAAGAGACATCATAGATCACACCATATCTCATAAGGTTCGATTACGACGTCCGGACACACCATTACCCTGTGGTGTTCCAGGTGCCTTCAACTGTGAAACAATTCCACAATGTCTTAAGTGATTGCCAAACTCATAACTCTGAAAATCCCCTTTTGATCAGATCGTAGGAACATGATCTTTTTGTTATGATGATTCTTAACTTCACTCTGAAATCGCTTGAACTTTTCAAACGTTTCAGACTTGTGCTTCATTAAGTAAATATACCTATATCTACTCAAATCGTCAGTGAAGATGAGAAAATAGCGATATCCACTGCACGCTTCAATTCTCATTGGATCACACGTATCAGCATGCATGATTTCCAACAAGTCACTTGCCCGTTTCATTGTACCTGAAAACGGGGTCTTAGTCATCCTGCCCATGAGGCATGGCTCGCATGTGTCAAGCGATTCAAAATCAAGTGACTCCAAACATCCATCGACATGGAGTTTCTTCATGCATCTTACGCCAATATGACCTAAGCGGCAGTGCCACGAGAAAGTGGTACTATCATTATTAACTCTACATCTTTTGGCGTGAACATGTGTATTACCACGACCGAGATTCAATGAACCATTCACATAGGGTGCATGACCATGAAAGGTATCATTCATGTAAACAGAATAACCATTATTCTCTAACTTAAATGAATGACCATATTGCAATGAACATGATCTAATCATATTCATGCTCAACGTAGACACCTGATAACATTTATCTAGGTTCAATACTAATCCCGAAGGCAGATGGAGCGTGCGATGGTGATCTCATCAACTTTGGAAATACTTCCAACACATATCGTCACCTCGCCCTTAGCTAGTCTCCGTTTAGTCCGTAGCTTTTGCTTCAAGTCACCAATAATAGTAACTGAACCGGTATCCAATACCCAGGTGCTACCAGGAGTACTAGTGAGGTACACATAATAACATGTATATACTTTGAAGTTGCCAGCCTTCTTATCTACCATGCATTTGGGGTAATTACGCTACGAGTGACCGTTCCCCTTACAATAGAAGCACTTAGTCTCGGGTTTGGGTTCAACCTTGGGTTCCTTCACTGGAGCGGCAACTGGTTTGCCATCCATGAAGTTTCCCTTCTATCCCTTGCCCTTCTTGAAACCAGTGGTCTTGTTAAACCATCAACACTTGATGCTCCTTCTTGATTTCTACCTTTTGCGGTCTTAAGCACCGCGAACAGCTCCGGGATCAACTCCATCCCTTGCATGTCATAGTTCATCACGAAGATCTAGTAGCTTAGTGATAGTGGCTAGAGAACTCTATCAATCACTATCTTATCTGGAAGTTTAACTCCCACTTGATTTAAGTGATTGTAGCACCCAGACATTCTGAGCACATGCTCACTAGCTGAGCTATTCTCCTCCATCTTGTTGGCCAAAGAACTTATCAAGGGTCTCACACCTCTCAACACGGGCATGAGCTTGAAATCCCAATTTCAGCTCTTGGAACATCTCATATGTTCTATGGTGTTCAAAAAGTCACTGGAATCCCGATTCTAAGCCGTAAAGTATGGTGCACTAAACTATCAAGTAGTCATCAGGACGTGTCTGTTAGGTGTTCACAACATCCACAGACGACGTTGTAGGGGTTTGCACATCGAGCGGTGCATCAAAGACGTAAGCCTTCTGCGTAGCAGTGAGGACACTCCTCGGACTACGGACCTAGTCCGCATCATTGCTTACAATATCTTTCAACTTGGTCTTTCTCTAGGAACGCATTATAACAAGGAGCTACAACGTGAGCTATTTATCTACAACATATTTTCAAAGACAATTTAGACTATGTTCATGATAGTTGAGTTCATATAATCAAATTATTTAATGAACTCCCACTCAGATAGACATCCCTCTAGTCATCTAAGTGAAACATGATCCGAATCGACTAGGTCGTGTCCGATCATCACGTGAGACGGACTAGTCATCAACGATGAACATCTCATGTTGATCGTATCTTCTATACAACTCATGTTCGACCTTTCGGTCTTCCGTGTTCCGATGCCATGTCTGTACATGCTAGGCTCGTCAAGTCAACCTAAGTGTATTGCGTGTGTAAATCTGGCTTACACCCGTTGTATTCGAACGTTAGAATCTATCACACCCGATCATCACGTGGTGCTTCGAAACAACGAACCTTCACAATGGTGCATAGTTAGGGGGAACACTTTCTTGAAATTATTACGAGGGATCATCTTATTTAAGCTTCCGTCGTTCTAAGCAAATAAGATGTAAAACATGATAAACATCACATGCAATCAAATAGTGACATGATATGGCCAATATGATTTTGCTCCTTTTGATCTCCATCTTCGGGGCTCCATGACCATTGTTGTCACCGGCATGACACCATGATCTCCATCATCATGATCTCCATCATCGCGTCTTCTTGAAGTTGTCTCGTCATCTATTACTTCTACTACTATGGATAACGCTTTAGCAATAAAGTAAAGTAATTACATGACGTTTATGTTGACACGGAGGTCATAAATAAATTAAGAAAACTCCTATGGCTCCTGCCGGTTGTCATACTCATCGACATGCAAGTCGTGATTCCTATTACAAGAACATGGTCAATCTCATACATCACATATATCATTCATCACATCCTTTTGGCCATATCACATCACAAGGCATATGCTGCAAAAACAAGTTAGACGTCCTCTAATTGTTGTTGCAAGTTTATTACGTGGCTGCTATAGGTTTCTAGCAAGAACGTTTCTTACCTACTCCAAAACCACAACGTGAATTGCCAATTTCTATTTACCCTTCATAAGGACCCTGTTCATCAAATCCGATCCGACTAAAGTGGGAGAGACAGACACCCGCTAGCCACCTTATGCAACTACTACATGTCAGTCGGTGGAACCGGTATCACGTAAGCATACGTGTAAGGTTGGTCCGGGCCGCTTCATCCCACAATGCCGCCGAATCAAGATAAGACTAGTGACGGCAAGATAATTGACAATATCGACGCCCACAACTACTTTGTGTTCTACTCGTGCATAGAAACTACGCATAGACCTAGCTCATGATGCCACTGTTGGGGAACGTAGCAGAAATTTAAAATTTTCTACGCATCACCAAGATCAATCTATGGAGTAATCTAGCAACAAGGGGAAGGAGAGTGCATCTACATACCTTGTAGATCGCTAAGCGGAAGCGTTCAAGTGAACGGGGTTGATGGAGTCGTACTCGTCATGATCCAAATCACCGATGATCCTAGTGCCGAACGGACGACACCTCCGTGTTCAACACATGTACAGCCCGGTGATGTCTCCTACGCCTTGATCCAGCAAGGGGAGAAGGAGAGGTTGGGGAATATTCCATCCAGCAGCAGCATGACGGCGTGGTGGTGGTGTAGGAGCGCGGGACTCCAGCAGGGCTTTGCCAAGCACTACGAGAGACGAGGAGGAAGAGGGGTAGGGTTGCGCCAACAGGGGAAGGACCTCATGTGTTGGGATGCCCCTTTGCCTCCACTATATATAGGGGAAGAGGGAGGGCTGCGCCCCCACCTAGGGTTTCCACCCTAGGGGTGGCGGCAGCCCCAATCCCCATCTGGGGTGTCGGCCAGGTGGGGGGGAGAGGGAGGCGCAACAGGCATGGGCCTTAGGGCCCATCTGCCCTTAGGGTTTGCCCCCTCTTCTCTCCAGGCGCATCGGCCTTGGTGGGGAGGCGCCCCAGCCCACCTAGGGGCTGGTCCCTTCCCACTATTGGCCCATGTATGCCTCCGGGGCTGGTGGCCCCACCTGGTGGAGCCTGGACCCCTCCGGTGGTCCCGGTACACTACCGATGATGCCCGGAACACTTCCGGTGGCCAAAACCATACTTCCTATATATCAATCTTTACCTCCGGACCATTCCGGGACTCCTCGTGACGTCCGGGATCTCATCCTTGACTCCGAACAACATTCGGTAACCGCGTACATACTTTCCCTATAACCCTAGCGTCATCGAACCTTAAGTGTGTGGACCCTACGGGTTCGGGAGTCATGCAGACATGGCCGATACAATTCTCCGGTCAATAACCAACAGCGGTATCTGGATACCCATGTTGGCTCCCACATGCTCCACGATGATCTCATCGAATGAACCACGATGTCGAGGATTCAATCAATCCGTATACAATTCCCTTTGTCAATCGGTACGTTACTTGCCAGAGACTCGATCGTCGGTATCCCAATACCTTGTTCAGTCTCGTTACCGGCAAGTCACTTTACTCGTTCCGTAACACATCATCCTGTGATCAACTCCTTGGTCACATTGTGCACATTATGATGATGTCCTACCGAGTGGGCCCAGAGATACCTCTCCGTTTACACGGAGTGACAAATCCCAGTCTTGATTCATGCCAACCCAACAGACACTTTCGAAGATACCTGTAGTGTACCTTTATAGCCACATAGTTACGTTGTGACGTTTGGCACACCCAAAGCACTCCTACGGTATCCGGGAGTTGCACAAGCTCATGGTCTAAGGAAATGATACTTGACATTAGAAAAGCTTTAGCATACGAACTACACGATCTTTGTGCTAGGCTTAGGATTGGGTCTTGTCCATCACATCATTCTCCTAATGATGTGATCCTATTATCAACGACATCCAATGTCCATGGTCAGGAAACCGTGACCATCTATTGATCAACGAGCTAGTCAACTAGAAGCTTACTAGGTACATGTTGTTGTCTATGTATCCACACATGTATCTGAGTTTCCTATCAATACAATTCTAGCATGGATAATAAACGATTATCATGAACAAGGAAATATAATAATAACCAATTTATTATTGCCTCTAGGGCATATTTCCAACATCTCGGGCAAGTATCGTACCGATAGACAAAGGGAATTGAATACGGGATTGATTGAATCCTCGACATCGTGGTTCATCCGATGAGATCATCATGGAGCATGTAGGAGCCAACATGGGTATCCAGATCCCGCTGTTGGTTATTGACCGGAGAGTTGTCTCGGTCATGTCTACATGTCTCCCGAACCCGTAGGGTCTACACACTTAAGGTTCGGTGACGCTAGAGTTGTAGAAATATTAGTATGCGGTTAACCAAAAGTTGTTCGGAGTCCCGGATGAGATCCCGGACGTCATGAGGAGTTTCGGAATGGTCCGGAGGTAAAGATTTATATATAAGAAGTCCAGTTTCGGCCACCGGGAGAGTTTCGGGAGTCATCGGTATTGTACCGGGACCACCGGAAGGGTCCCGGGGTCCACCGGGTGGGGCCACCTATCCTGGAGGGGCCCATGGGCTGAAGGGGCGTGGGAACCAGCCCCTGGTGGGCTGGTGCACCCCCCCCCCCCGTTGGGCCTCCCATGCTCCTAGGGTGTGAAACCCTAAGGGGTGGGGGCGCCTCCACTTGGCTTGGTGGCCAAGCCACCCCTAGGGCTGCCGCCCCCTCCCTAGATGGGATCTACAAGGGGCCGGTGCCCCCCCTAGGCCCCTATATATAGTGGAGGGGAGGGGGCAGCCACACCTGAAGCCCTGGTGCCTTCCTCCCTCCCGTGACACCTCTTCCTCCCCGCTTGTGCTTGGCGAAGCCCTACCGGGATCCCGCTACTTCCACCACCACGCCGTCGTGCTGCTGGATCTCCATCAACTTCTCCTCCCCCTTGCTAGATCAAGAAGGATGAGACGTCTCCGCTCCGTACGTGTGTTGAACGTGGAGGTGCCGTCCGTTCGGCGCTAGGATCATCGGTGATTTGGATCACGACGAGTACGACTCCATCAACCTCGTTCTCTTGAACGCTTCTGCTTAGCGATCTTCAAGGGTATGAAGATGCACTCCCTCTCTCTTGTTGCTAGATGACTCCATAGATTGATCTTGGTGATGCATAGAAAATTTTAAATTTTTGCTACGTTCCCCAACAGTGGCATCATGAGCTAGGTCTATGCGTAGTTTCTATGCACGAGTAGAACACAAGTTGTTATGGGCGTTGATTTTGTCAATTTACTTGCCGTTACTAGTCTTATCTTGATTTGGCGGCATCGTGGGATGAAGCATCCCAGACCGACCTTACACGTACGCTTACGTGAGACTGGTTCCACCGACTGACATGCACAAGTTGCATAAGGTGGCTAGCGGGTGTCTGTCTCTCCCACTTTAGTTGGATCAGATTTGATGAAAAGGGTCCTTATGAAGGGTAAATAGAAATTGGCATATCACATTGTGGTTTTGGCGTAGGTAAGAAAGGTTCTTGCTAGAAACCTATAGCAGTCATGTAAAAACTTGCAACAACAATTAGAGGACGTCTAACTTGTTTTTGCAGCATATGCCGTGTGATGTGATATGGCCAAAAGGATGTGATGAATGATATAAGTGATGTATCAGATTGATCGTGTTCTTGTAATAGGAATCACGACTTGCATGTCGATGAGTATGACAACCGGCAGGAGCCATAGGAATTGTCTTAATTTATTTATGACCTGCGTGTCAACTTATACGTCATGTAATTACTTTGCTTTATCGCTAACCGTTAGCCATAGTAGTAGAAGTAATAGTTGACGAGACAACTTCATGAAGACACGATGATGGAGATCAGGATGATGGAGATCATGGTGTCATGCCGGTGACGACGATGATCATGGCGCCCCGAAGATGGAGATCAAAAGGAGCAAAATGATATTGGCCATATCATGTCACTATTTGATTGCATGTGATGTTTATCATGTTTTACATCTTATTTGCTTAGAACGATGGTAGCATAAATAAGATGATCCCTCACCATAATTTCAAGAAAGTGTTCCCCCTAACTGTGCACCGTTGCTAAGGTCCGTTATCCCGAAGCACCACGTGATGATCGGGTGTGATAGGTTCTAACATTCGCATACAACGGGTGTAAGCCAGATTTACACACGCAATACACTTAGGTTGACTTGACGAGCCTAGCATGTACAGACATAGCCTCGGAACACGGAAGACCGAAAGGTCGAACATGAGTCGTATAGAAGATACGATCAACATGAAGATGTTCACCGATGATGACTAGTCCGTCTCACGTGATGATCGGACACGGCCTAGATGACTCGGATCATGTATCACTTAGATGACTAGAGGGATGTCTATCTAAGTGGGAGTTCATTAAATAATTTGATTAGATGAACTTAATTATCATGAACATAGTCAAAAGGTCTTTGCAAATTATGTTGTAGCTTCTGCTATAGTTCTACTGTTTTAGATATGTTCCTAGAGAAAATTTATTTGAGAGTTGACAGTAGCAACTATGCGGACTGGGTCCGTAAACTAAGGATTGTCCTCATTGCTGCACAGAAGGATTCTGTCCTTAATGCACCGCTCAGTGTGCTGATCCTCGAGCATCGTTTGTAGATGTTGGGAAACGTCTGACATACACGTTTTGATGACTACGTGATAGTTCAGTGCGTAATGCTAACGGTTTAGAATTGTGGCACCAAAGACGGTTTTTGAAACGTCGCAGAACATATGAGATGTTCCAAAGACTGAAATTGGGATTTCAGACTAGTGCCCACGTCAAGAGGTATGAGACCTCTGACAAGTTTCTTAAGCCTGCAAACTAAGGGAGAAAAGCTCAATCGTTGAGCATGTGCTCAGATTGTCTGAGTACTACACTTGCTTGAATCGACTGGGAGTTAATCTTCCAGATGAGATAGTGATGATTCTCCATAGTCACTGCCACCAAGGTATTGGAGCTTCGTGATGAACTATAACATATCAGGGATAGACATGATGATCCTTGAGCAACTCGCTATGTTTGACACCGCGAAAGTAGAAATCAAGTAGGAGCATCAATTGTTGATGGTTAAACCACTAGTTTCAAGAAGGGCAAGGGAAAGAAGGGATACTTCATGAGACGGCAAATCAGTTGCTGCTCTAGTGAAGAAACCCAAGGTTGAACCAAACCCGAGACTAAGTGCTTCTGTAATAAGGGGAACGGTCGCTGAAGCAGAACTACCCTAGATACTTGGTATTTGAGAAGGCTAGCAAGGTCAACAGAATTATATTGGATATACGTTATATTAATGTGTACTTTACTAGTACTCCTAGTAGCACCAGGGTATTAAAATACCGGTTCAGTTGCTAAGTGTTAGTAACTCGAAATAAAAGGCTACGGAATAAACCGGAGACTAGCTGAAGGTGAGATGACGATATGTGTTGGAAGTGTTTCCAAGGTTGATATGATCAAGCATCGCATGTTCCCTCTACCATCGAGATTGGTGTTAAACCTAAATAATTGTTATTTGGTGTTTGCGTTGAGCATAGACATGATTGGATTATGTTTATCGCAATACAGTTATTCATTTAAGGAGAATAATGGTTACTCTGTTTATTTGAATAATACCTTCAATGGTCTTGCACCTAAAATGAATGGTTCATTGAATCTCGATCATAGCGATACACATGTTCATGCCAAAAGATATAAGATAGTAATGATAGTACCACATACTTGTGGCACTGCCATTTGAGTCATATTGGTATAAAACGCATGAAGAAGCTCCATGTTGATGGATATTTGGACTCACTCGTTTTGAAAAGATTGAGACATGCGAACCATGTCTATTGGTAGATATGCATGAAGAAACTCCATGCAGATGGATCGTTTGGACTCACTTGATTTTGAATCACTTGAGACATGCAAATCATACCACATGGGCAAGATGACTGAAAGGCCTCGTTTTCAGTAAGATGGAACAAGAAAGCAACTTGTTGGAAGTAATACATTTTGATGTGTGCAGTCCAATAAGTGCTGAGGCACGCAGTGGATATCATTATGTTCTTACCTCACAGATGATTTGAGTAGATGTTGAGTATATTTACTTGATGAAACACAAGTCTGAATTATTGAAAGGTTTAAGTAATTTCAGAGTGAAGTTGAAGATCGTCGTGACAAGATGATAAAATGTCTATGATATGATCATAGAGATGAATATCTGAGTTACAAGTTTGGCACACAATTAAGACATTGTGGAAATTGTTTCACAACTAATACCGCCTGGACCACCATAGTGTGATGGTGTGTCCGGACATCATAACTGCACCCTATTGGATATGGTGCATACCATGATGTCTCTTATCAAATTACCACTATCGTTTATGGGTTAGGCATTAGAGACAACCGCATTCACTTTAAATAGGGCACCACACAATTCCGTTGAGATGACACCGTATGAACTATGGTTTAGAGAAACCTAGGCTGTCGTTTCTTAAAAAGTTTGGGGCTGCAATGCTTATGTGAAAAAGTTTCAGGCTGATAAGCTCGAACCCAAAGCGGATAAATGCATCTTCATAGAATACCCAAAAATAGTTGGGTATACCTCCTATTTCAGATCCGGAAGCAAAAGTGATTGTTTCTAGAAACAGGTCCTTTCTCGAGGAAAAGTTTCTCTCGAAAGAATTGAGTGGGAGGATGGTGGAGACTTGATGAGGTTATTGAACCGTCACTTCAACTAGTGAGTAGAAGGGCACAGGAAGTTGTTCATGTGGCACCTACACCAATTGAAATGGAAGCTTATGATAGTGATCATAAAACTTCGGATCAAGTCACTACCAAACCTCATAGGTCGACAAGGATGTGTACTACTTCAGAGTGGTACGTAATCCTGTATTGGAAGTCATGTTGCTAGACAACAATGAACCTACGAGCTATGGAGAAGCGATGGTGGGCCCGGATTCCGACGAATGGCTCGAGGCCATAAAATCCGAGAGAGGATCCATGTATAAAACAAAGTATAGACTTTGAAAGAACTACTTGATGGTCGTAAGGCTGTTGGGTGCAGATGGATTTTAAAAGGAAGACAAACATTGATGGTAAGTGTCACCATTAAGAAAGCTCGACTTGTCGTTAAGATGTTTCCCAACAAGTTCAAGGAGTTGACTACGATGAGACTTTCTCACTCGTAGCGATGCTAAGAGTCTGTTGGAATTATGTTAGCAGTTACTGCATTATTCATGAAATCTTGCAGAAAGGATGTCAAAACATTGTTTCCTCGACGTTTTTCTTGAGGAAAGGTTGTATCTGATACAACCAGAAGTTTTTGTCAATCCTGAAAGATGCTGACAAGTATGCAAAGCTCCAGCAATCCTTCTAAGGACTATAGTAAGCATCTCGGAATTGGAATGTACGCTTTGATGAGATGATCAAAGATTTTGGGTTTATACAAAGTTTATGAGAAACTTGTATTTCCAAAAAAGTGAGTGGGAGCACTATAGAATTTTTGATGAGTATATGTTGTTAACATATTGTTGATCAAAAATGATGTAGAATTTCTGAAAAGCATGCAGGGTTATTTGAAAAGTGTTTTTGGATGGAAAACCTGGATTAAACTACTTGAATATTGAGCATCAAGATCTATAAGGATAGATCAAAAATGCTTAATAGTACTTTCAATTGAATACATACCGTGACAAGATTTTGAAGGAGTTCAAAATAGATCAGCAAAGAAGGAGTTCTTGGCTGTGTTACAAGGTGTGAGTATTGACTAAGACTCAAGACCTGACCACGGCAGAAGAGAGAGAAAGGACGAAGGTCGTCCCCTATGCTTTAGACGTAGGCTCTATAGTATGCTATGTTGTGTACTGCACCTGAAGTGTGCCAAGCCAAGAGTCAGTCAAGGGGTACAAGTGTGATCTAGGAATGGATCACAGGACAATGGTCAAGGTTATCCTTAGTAACTAGTGGACTAAGGAATTTTCTCGATTATGGAGGTGATAAAAGAGTTCGTCATAAAGGGTTATGCCGATGCAATCTTTGACACTAATCTGGATGATTCTGAGTAGTAAACCGGATTCGTATAGTAGACAGTTATTTGGAATAGCTCCAAATTGAGCGTGGTAGCTGCATCTACAAGATGGCATAGAGATTCGTAAAGCACACACGGATCTAAAAGGTTCAGACCCGTTGATTATAACATCTCTCACAAGCATAACATGATCAAACCCAGAACTCATTGAGTGTTGATCACATGGTAATGTGAACTAGATTATTGACTCTAGTAAACTCTTGGGTGTTAGTCACATGGGGATGTGACCTTGAGTGTTAATCACATAGCGATGTGAACTAGATTATTGACTCTAGTGCAAGTGGGAGACTATTGGAAATATGCCCTAGAGGCAATAATAAATTAGTTATTATTATATTTCCTTGTTCATGATAATCGTTTATTATCCATGCTAGAATTGTATTGATAGGAAACTCAGATACATGTGTGGATACATAGGCAACACCATGTCCCTAGTAAGCCTCTAGTTGACTAGCTCGTTGGTCAATAGATGGTTACGGTTTCCTGACCATGGACATTGGATGTCGTTGATAATGGGATCACATCATTAGGACAATGATGTGATGGACAAGACCCAATCCTAAGCCTAGCACAAGATCGTGTAGTTCGTATGCTAAAAGCTTTTCTAATGTCAAGTATCATTTCCTTAGACCATGAGATTGTGCAACTCCCGGATACCGTAGGAATGCTTTGGGTGTACCAAACATCACAACGTAACTAGGTGGCTATAAAGGTGCACTGCGGGTATCTCCGAAAGTGTCTGTTGGGTTGGCAGGAATCGAGACTGGGATTTGTCACTTCGTGTAAATGGAGAGGTATCTTTGGGCCCACTCGGTAGGACATCATCGTAATGTGCACAATGTGACCAAGGATTTGATCACGGGATGATGTGTTACGGAACGAGTAAAGAGACTTGCCGGTAACGAGATTTAACGAGGTATCGGGATACCGACGATCGAATCTCGGGCAAGTATCGTACCGGTAGACAAAGGGAATTGAATACGGGATTGATTGAATCCTCGACATCATGGTTCATCCGATGAGATCATCGTGGAGCATGTGGGGGCCAACATGGGTATCCAGATCCCGCTGTTGATTATTGACCGAAGAGTTGTCTCGGCCATGTCTGCATGACTCCCGAACCCGTAGGGTCTACACACTTAAGGTTCGGTGACGCTAGAGTTGTAGAGATATTAGTATGCGGTTAACCGAAAGTTGTTCGGAGTCCCGGATGAGATCCCGGACGTCACGAGGAGTTCCGTAATGGTCCGGAGGTAAAGATTTATACATAGGAAGTCTAGTTTCGGCCACCGGGAGAGTTTCGGGAGTCATTTGTATTGTACCGGGACCACCGGAAGGGTCCCAGGGGTCCATCGGGTGGGGCCACCTATCCCGGAGGGCCCCATGGGCTGAAGGGGCGTGGGAACCAGCCCCTGGTGGGCTGGTGCGCCCCCCCTTGGGCCTCCCATGCGCCTAGGATTGGAAACCCTAAGGGGTGGGGGCACCTCCACTTGGCTTGGAGGCCAAGCCACCCCTAGGGCTGCCGCCCCCCTCCCTAGATGGGATCTACTAGGGGCCGGCACCCCCCCACCCCCTAGGCCCCTATATATAGTGGAGGGGAGGGAGGGCAGCCACACCTGAAGCCCTGGCGCCTCCCTCCCTCCCGTGACACCTCTTCCTCCCCGCTTGTGCTTGGTGAAGCCCTGCCGGGATCCCGCTACTTCCACCACCACGCCGTCGTGCTGCTGGATCTCCATCAACTTCTCCTCCCCCTTGCTGGATCAAGGAGGAGGAGACGTCTCCGCTCCGTACGTGTGTTGAACGCGGAGGTGCTGTCCGTTCAGCGCTAGGATCATCCGTGATTTGGATCACGACGAGTACGACTCCATCAACCCTGTTCTCTTGAACGCTTCCGCTTAGCGATCTTCAAGGGTATGAAGATGCACTCCCTCTCTCTCGTTGCTAGATGACTCCATAGATTGATCTTGGTGACGCGTAGAAAATTTTAAATTTCTGCTATGTTCCCCAACATTGAATACGTGCCACATTTTTGGTGGCTAAAATATTGGCCAATAGGTTGAAGCCAACGCTAGTCGTTGTCAATTTAGTCAACAAGTGATTCTGACATGTTAGCCATTGGATTTACATCCAACGACCGACATCCATCTTCAATCTCTCGTCTTCTTCCTCCAGCGCCGTCGGGACCACCTCCCGCCTCAGCTCTGCTTAGCACGCTTCGCTATGAAGCGCTACTCCACCGTTGGCTAGGCCATCCCTCCACCCCTCCACACCTCCTATTCTTCTCCACCGACTGTCGAACCACACCGCACTAGAACCAGTTAACCCTCGTACACCT